>NW_019384607.1:360427-452427 GCF_000671375.1 Centruroides sculpturatus | reverse complement strand
TTTTATAGACTAAAATAAAATTTAAATAAAAATTTCCATATTGACTTTTTAATACAACAATATTCTAATAAAATATTTATTTTATTAAAATATGTTTATAAAATAGTAAAAAAATTGAATGAAATTAGATAATAAATAAATAAAATATAAGGATAATTAAATATAAACATATTTTATTATTTAAAATTAAGTAATACCCGCAGAGAAGTTCAATGTGTCATTTTTTAAATTTCATTATTTAAGATTAAAACATTATTCAAAGCAATATTAGTTATTTTGTGATTCACGTTAATTAAAAATGAAGAATTCGAAGGAATACAATTATTTGAAGTCAATTTTAATGCATTTTATTCAGTAAAAATACCAAAAAATTGCAATATGTTGGATAAAATAGTACTGAATTTATCCACTAGATGGTGGTTATTGTTAACGTTTCATTATTATTAAGGGTAAGGTTGCCAACTTCTATTGTTTTCAATTGAATATAATAATAATAATTACAATTTTAAGTCAGGAAATGAACGATGAAAATATCATTTATATAAAATATTATTCGTTTTAAAAGAATAATAACAAAAATTTGGTATTCTGAGAATTCTTTCCAGGCAAAAAACCAACATTACACGAAAAAACTTTCTCTGTGTTACACTACTCTCTTGGTTCAAATGTAAAGAAAAGAAAAACAAATATGACAATGGGATTTAAAAAATATTGATATCTCGGGTCTTCTGCAAGAATAAATACTAATGCGAGCAGAAGAAACTACTCGCGTATCTCTTGACTAAAACAAGAAGAGTGAATTATCCTACATCTCCCATCGAATCTTTTAGGTTTCGAAAGACGTCAAGAACATCTGGGCATCACTTTAACTCCGTCCACAAAGGATTAGTTCTTCAGAATGTGAAGTTGCCCGTCGGTCTCCTTAGCTTCTTTTTCACAGAAATGAAATCTGCTTTCCACATTGTGTACTTCTTTTAGTCGCTTCTTTACACCGTTTCCGAACGGACAACTTGCCAAATATTTAAAAAAACTAAAAAAAAAAATATTTTTTAATGACATTTTTAAAAGAAACAAAAGCTTGATATTGGTTATATATTTTCTATAAAGAGTATTGTTTATATTCGGTAGGCTATGCTGAAGTTTTGTATATATTAAAAGTATCTATTCAGAGTATTTTAGGTGGAAATTAAGATTTTAATTATCTTTACACGTTTTACTGTTATAGTTAACTATACGAAACGTCTTCAATGTGTCCATTAAAATCAATGTACAATATATTCCAAAAATAGCAATAACTTTCAATTATTCCATCTAAACTTCGGAGTTGAAGTTAACTCCCTTTCCTTTGTTTCCTCATGGAAAGGATGCTCATTAAACGTGACTACATTTAATAATTAGCGGTCAGTAGGAGCGACATGAAACATCAAAATGAGACAATTACTTCTAGAGGCAATTAATCATAAATTTCCTCAGCATGTGGTCTATTTTATTAAACATGCGACTTTCACTGGCGTCAAAGGACGTATGAAAGTCATATTCCATCATATTAATTAATTTTTTACATTAATCTTTATTAATGGGCTAACAAATGCAACTAACTTTAATAATTATAACAATTCTTTTCAATTTTTCCTAATTGACTTGTTGCGTTGTGCTTTTTCAATATTATTCTATCCTTTATGTCGTTACCTAAAACATGAAATACTAATTTAAATTATATAAATACGTTTAATGGCTGTGTAGGAACTGTTAAAATGCTTAATTATAATTATTTTTCGCTTCTTTTACATCGAAAAATTCTGTAAAATTATTAATTGTAACAATGTTAAAGAANATTTAATAATTATATATTTTATTATTAAAATAAAATTATGTAAATAATATTTAAAATTGAGACTATAGCAAAAATTTCTTTACATATGTAACGGTAATCTCTAATTTTAATGTTTAAAATGGAAATTTATATATAAAATTTTTACTTCAAAAACAGAACTCAACGTTTGCTATGAAGTTAATCCAACATAAAGCAAACAATTTCAGCTCTAAAGAAATTGTTCTACGTGATTATATTCTTCTTATATATTTTTATTATGTGATTCTGCACGTACCAACGACTAAAACATCCCTTTTAATCATACACATACTTCTTTAAAAATTTCATTTCATGGCATTTTTGGAAGAGAAAATAGTTCTTTACATTAACTTTTATTGTTTTACTGTAATATAAATTTTAACTTTCAACACATGGAAAAATATATATAGCCTATATATAGTCATTTGTAAATTAAAGTAAAATTTTTAATTATAAATCGAAATTTTTTTGAGAAAAGTTAATCATCGCTTCGTGTTTGAATATATATATATTTGTTCTTGTATATTATGTTAAACATCAAAGAGATATTTAAAATTTCATTTTTGTTATATGATACATCACGTTGCAAATCCATATAATTCTTAAAGTTTTATACTCCAAATACAAGCATTAACAATTTTTTTATTTTTCATTATTATTTCTTTTACAAAAAGTAAGAAAAATAATGGAAAAGTTTATAAGTTTATATATGTATATATATACTGAAAAATTCCTTTTAAGCTTGAAATTTTCACTATGTCAACCATCATCGTTTCTGAAATCAGCATGTGAAAGACCAAAAAAAAAGTGTTCATTTTTGATATCAACAAGGTGTTGAAGGAAGTTTAATTACAGGTTGGCTGTTTACATATAATCAAAATGTTAAGGACGAGAAGAATTGCTTAAGGTAATCTTTAAGTAAGATTTGTTATTTATCTGTCGTCTCTCCCAACATAGAAAAATGAATTACTATCGAAATTCTTTAAAAATATTATCAAATAAATCTATATGTATACGTATGAAAATGTATAAATATTTTAATTTATATTAATGTATAAAATAAAAATATATATTTAATTTAATTTAATTAGAATTAATGCTTTCTGTAATACAACTTTAACTCTTATCTTGAATTTAACTAATAAAAAGTTATTATTAAATTTTATTTTTAAAGTAATTAAATGCTTAGTTTCTTTAAGACAAATTCGTTTACATAAAATATTATGCAGTTTTATTAATAATATTGTTATGATAAAAATCTTAACGAATTTAAAATAATTTAATTGATGATATCGTTTTAACTAACTCAATTTAAAATAAATAAACTTTTATAAAATATTATATCGAAATAAATTAATTTAAATAAATGTTTATCTTATAAATTTAGAGATATATCAAAGATAATTAAATTTATTTTATTTGGTATTAAATTAGGAAATTCTTTAATAAAAATTATTCATGGAGTTGGAAGAAAATAGATAAAATTTTAAATAAATATGTCTGAATTTTAAAAAATTTTCTTTTGAAAAATATTTTTTTTAATGACATTTTTAAAAGAAACAAAAGCTTGATATTGGTTATATATTTTCTATAAAGAGTATTGTTTATATTCGGTAGGCTATGCTGAAGTTTTGTATATATTAAAAGTATCTATTCAGAGTATTTTAGGTGGAAATTAAGATTTTAATTATCTTTACACGTTTTACTGTTATAGTTAACTATACGAAACGTCTTCAATGTGTCCATTAAAATCAATGTACAATATATTCCAAAAATAGCAATAACTTTCAATTATTCCATCTAAACTTCGGAGTTGAAGTTAACTCCCTTTCCTTTGTTTCCTCATGGAAAGGATGCTCATTAAACGTGACTACATTTAATAATTAGCGGTCAGTAGGAGCGACATGAAACATCAAAATGAGACAATTACTTCTAGAGGCAATTAATCATAAATTTCCTCAGCATGTGGTCTATTTTATTAAACATGCGACTTTCACTGGCGTCAAAGGACGTATGAAAGTCATATTCCATCATATTAATTAATTTTTTACATTAATCTTTATTAATGGGCTAACAAATGCAACTAACTTTAATAATTATAACAATTCTTTTCAATTTTTCCTAATTGACTTGTTGCGTTGTGCTTTTTCAATATTATTCTATCCTTTATGTCGTTACCTAAAACATGAAATACTAATTTAAATTATATAAATACGTTTAATGGCTGTGTAGGAACTGTTAAAATGCTTAATTATAATTATTTTTCGCTTCTTTTACATCGAAAAATTCTGTAAAATTATTAATTGTAACAATGTTAAAGAATTAAAAAGTGTTTAATTAATTTATAAATTACACTATAACCAAAAATCTTTCAATTAGAATTTAATGATGTATCTAATTTTTATAATTTATTTTTTAAAATTGTTTTTATTGCCAAAATTGCGAATTTTTAAAAAATATTTGAAAAATCTATTTATATTCAGGACATAAGTAAATTGATAAAATATATTTTTTTTTCGTTAGAATTATATAAAAAATACATGAAGAAAATAAACTTAAGATATTAGTTAATAGTATACCTCAACAATGCGTATGTCCATTATTCTTTTCTCTTGTAATAATACAAAATTGAAAAGAGGAAACTAATCTCTTACAAAAAGATTGCAAGTTGGCAAAATTCCAATGAAATGTAAAAATGATCCTTACACCTTAGCAAGCCACACACAAAATGACTAATGATCAATGGAAGGAATGATTCGATCAACCAATCCATATAATCTTTCTTATTGCAATTTGGGAAACTGGAAGATGACAATAAATGCTCTGTCTATACAGCTTGGGTACATATAAAGGATTTTAGTTTTTGGCGGAAGTTCTGCAAAAATATTTGATGTCTGTTTGGCATCTTCTACAAAAGCCAGAAGGCATTAAAGAAAGTGTGTTATTTCTTTTTCTTTCTTCCTTTTTTTTCCAGAATTTCCCTTACAGTTATTCTAATGCTTCTGTCAATGTTGAGTTTTACCTCTCGATTTTAATGAATTTTTTTTTTTTTTTTTTAGTTTTTCATTAAAACTTTTTTCTTACTATTATTATTTTACACCCTCTATCCTTTAATTATTACTTTCTTATACAAATTTAAACTTAATATATGAGATAACATTATTAAAAATGAATATATACCAAGAATTTCAAAATAAGAATAAATTTTTGCCTTCATTTACATATGCTAAAGGAAATTTTAAAAGTAATAATATTATTATTATGAGGCACTAATAACCTAATTAGAAACGTTGATGAAGTTTGGAAACTTTTAATAATCTGAATTAATTCTGTAATTTTTCAACCTTATTTCTAATTATTGAATAATTACTTGTTACTATTATCCTCATGATTCCCTTTCCAATTATAAATTACAGAGTTACCTCTAGTCATACTTGAATCTTTCTAGTTTAATTATAATTTAGTTTTAGTGATTTTTACGCCTACAAAAATAGAAGATATTTTAAAATTATGTATTTATTTATTACTGTTTACTTCCAAAATCAAGATAAATATTAAAATAGTTTGATTTTTCTTTAATATTTTCCGTACATATAATTAAACAATTTATTAATCTACATTTAATGTAAATATATTATCGATAGCTAAATTTAATTATCATGATGGAATGGTATATAAGATATCAATAAATTTATATAGAGAAAGTGTTACGAGGCTGGACAGATGTTATTCTCTTAGGTCACGAATTGTCTCCCCCTCGCTCTTCCATTGTCATTTGTGCCTGAGGTAGAAGTATAGAAGTGCAGGAATGATTGCACAAATCTGATCAAATAGACACGGATAAAGTTGCTCTAAAAGGAATCTGTGAAAGCCTGAAGGTGTATCGGATGAAAGATGAAATTCCTTTTAAACATCCAATAATATAAATTAATTATTCAATAAGACAGCATCTAAATGGAAGCAACACATTTTCATTTATCTCTCTTCAAATAACATCCCATATATATCTATATATAAATGTTTTTCTAACTAATAAATTTTAATTTATTTACTTAAGAATCATATCTCATTATTTCTTTAATTATATTTTTGTTAAATTAATAATTACAAGGTTGTTTTTTTTTCCTATAATAAAATTTAAAATATTAATTAAGATATTTAAATGAAACTTTTGTTTTCTGAATATATATGAAAGTTTTTTTTTTCTAATACTTGTTCTTTTTATGATAATGTTTATTGAATATTCATTAAGTTTTTTCGAAAAAAATAAGAACAATTTTTTTATGAGAAGCGACAAGACAAAAAACTTTATTCTGTTCACAGCCTTCAGGATAAAAAGAAATGTTATAATACAGTACATTAACGTTGAGATTCGAAAGAGAGAATGAAAAAAGAAACTAAGAAATATCTAAAATTATAAAATATGGAAACGATTAAAGATTACTTTAATGTGGAATTAATAATGATAACAACAATTAAAGAATTGAGTTAAAAATTTTTAAACATATTCGAATAATTTAGATATAATTTATACCCCTAAATTTTAAGTTATAATTTATTTATTAATTTAGAAACGATTTGATGAAGTGTATAATAAAATTAAATATAAGCAATTAAAATATTTAAATTTAAAGACAGAAAATATCAGAATTAAAGTAAAAAAAATCGAACTTTTCTCTAATTATTTGCAAGCTTGTCATGGGTTTTTTTCTCTTCAATCGTGTTTTTTTAATGATACTTTTCAATAACCTATGATTTAGTGAAGTTATATTGCAATAAAAATTCTAAACAGCTTTAAACCGGAGTTTGATCTTTTTTTAAACATCCTGGGGCGAAAAGAATTATGTATCTCAGGCCAATTATTTCAGACTTAGAAAGCAAAGACCTCATAAAGATCACAATTATTTCGCGATCATCCGCATTTCTTTCGACCGGGCGAATGTTGGATAACATAGAAAAATGTCATTTTGATTTTTAACTGAAAAAAAAATTCTATGGAGGTAAAAAAAAAACTATATAACTATATCGTTTAGCATTTTAAAAGAAACGGCAAATGGATCATATAATAGGTAGAGAATAAGAAACTCTTTCTTGTATTGCTCCAAGCGATTCTCTCAATATTGAATTAAAAGTCAACATTATCCAACTTATCCTTATACCGGTTAAAAAAATAAAAGATAAAGTAAATATTCAAACCACAAAAACTAAAAATAAAAGAAAAAAAAAGTTTTAACGGAATAACAAACTTGAACTACAGTCAATTTACCCGAGGGAACATGCAGATGTTTGAATCGTAATCTGATGTAAGTTCTTCCCCATTCCCTATAGTGTCTTTTCATGCGACGACTAATACTATAAGAGGCAGAGAAGAGTAGAAAAACGAAAAAAATAACCGGATACCAACCATCGTGATTAGAAGAACAACTGAATTGAGAAGAATTGCGAGTAAACCAGAAGAGAGAAGTATATGTGCTTTTGCATGAGAGCATTTTATTTACATGTCGAATTTGCATATCACGTTAGTCATTTGTTTTCCAGCCGCTGTCCCAAATGTGATAAATCCGCAACTGCCGACAGCAGTTTTATTATTTTTCTTTCTAAATTCCTGCACTCGCCTTTTATTTGCCATGCACTTGTTTGCTAGACTAGAAACGAATGTTTTCCTAAACCCTATTGAGTAATGAAAGCGGTACACCTGATTATCGACGTTTTCTTTTCTTTCTAATTCACTGCATTACTTTCAACTTTGCTAATTATAAACCAGATATTATATTTATTCTGTCTTAATACTCTTACGTTTTATGATAATTAACAAAATATTTTCATTCCAGATTTTACAACGAAATAAAAAAATTACATAAAAGTAAGAAAAACTGTTTTAATTTCATTAAATATTTATTATTTCTTTGAGGATAATTTAATTAAGTTATTATATATATATTTTTTAAAATTAATTAATTTAAATTATAACCTTACGTGTAAAGAGAAACGTATTACTTATAAACTAAAATATCATTTCGAAGTACAGTACAATTCAATTTTTAATATTTTGTCGAAATTTAATTTACTTCTAAGATAAGAGAGCAACATTCATTATAGTAATTCCTATATTGCATATAATGCCTACAATCGCGTATAAAATCTCGAATCATTCCATCAAAAGACTCCTACATGTCGTGGAAAAAAGCGACTGTTTATGACAGTCGTTGAATGCCTGCCTAGCATAAGATAGATAATAAATTGAAGAATAGCGTTACGAATTACATTGGGTTTCTAAGTGATTCTGACCAAAATAACCACAATTTTGAAATTTACCACTATTCTTAGATCTTCGTGACCATTCTAGAATTATGACACGAGTGTTTGTAAGCCTTAAACACTGTTCCTTACTTTCATCATCGTGATCAGTAAGCTAATAAGTTGTTTTATTTGTTGAGATTCTACAGGTAAGTTGTAATTGAAGATTTTAAGGAGCTTTTTATTATCTTCTAGGTTTGTGTTAATTATTTTTACTTTCTTTGCTTCAGTTCTATTCGATCTACAATACTAATCTTTATAGATATGACAGCAATTTTCCTGTAAATTTATTACGTACGCGCTTATTTTCTTTTATGTTCTGCTATCTAAACGTTTATTATAAGAATGGAAGTAAATATTCTAACAAAATTTTTCTTCATTAAACAGAGTGCCTCTAAGGAGATATTCTACAGTAAACAATTGCTGAAACTAATATCTAGAAACGTATACGTATGGAATTTATATCTGTTTAAGTTATAGGGAATGAAAAAAACTTTTTTAACATTGTAATAATATTAATTTATTATTTCAATTCAATTCTCTTTATAATAAGATTATTATTTTGTTGTTTTATTTAAGTTTTGTCAGGCAAACAGGCTTTAATAAATGAAACAAATTAGGGGAATTCTCTCAAATGCTTATTGACCTAGGATGAAAGTAATTTATTAAATCGAAAGAAGGAGAATATGAAAAGAAACAAGAATCTGAAAAGCGGTAAATTTGCAGACAAAGTGCAGAATACATATTCCGTTCTCTTTTAATACCAGTCATTCATTAGAATATGGCAGATGCGAACTAAACTGGTATCGATCTTAAATCATCGTTTTGTTTCATCGCTGTCAGAAATGGGGAATGAAAACCATCCAATTACACGCAAATGATCTACGGTTGTCAGGATTACAGAAAGATGAGTTATCAAGGAAGAATGACCGGATGCATCCAAGTGTCAATGTCTAATAATTCAAGCCAACGATACAAGAATAAAATGTATATCAAATTTCGTAACGAGCATTTACATGAAATATTGTTTATGATAGATAATCACTCAGGAATGTTTGCGCTTACGAGACAAATGAATATAATCAATTCTGATTAAAGAACTGCGAATAATGAATGCCCATCTTGGTTCACTTTGGGAATCAACTTACGGGAGAATATTTTTCTCATTAAAGCTGAGAATAAAACTCGAACCTTCTCAGTCGTGCAGTATAAAGGACAATAAACATTTCTTACAGACGTTAGCCAATTCACTCCGTTTTATCATTCCCACTTCGATTGGATTTCGTCAATCGTTTCTCTTCCAAACAGGGAAAGGTGAGTCTGAAAATAAGCTCCTTGGGCGTACATTTAGCACGGCTGCCTTACTTCCTAAATGGACCAACTTATCCCGAAAGAAGAAACTGTTAACCGTGGTAATCAACTTCTATAAGTCAGCAGAGACCGGAAAGTGCCTTACACTTTTATGAAATAAGTGATGAAAAGAAGCAATCTGCTGCTCTTGTTTCGTTAATCTCTTCTCGGAATTGTGTTATTCACTAATGCAACTTCTGTTATGCAGTCGCTCTTCTGTTTCGTACCTTTCTCCATTTAATATATTTCAATTCGAAGAAGATTTTATAATAGGATTTTTTTTATCATTTTCATAGGTACATTTTTCCATATACCAATTGCCTTTTACTTTATTTTTGAATATATCGATCCTACTCTTATTCACATTTTTCATTTTCTTTTGTATACAAGTATATAGAAATCAATTTTTATTATTTTATCTACGGACTAAAAATTACATATACTTGTTTTATGCATTTTTTATTATTATTTTTAACATGAAATTACTTATTTTCTAACGTGAATATCTTTAAAATTTTACAATTTTATAAGATAATAAAGGAGACAATTGAATAGAAAAATACTTAAAGTGAAATTTCGAAAGAGATAAATTGAAATATAATTTTCTATAGGTAATTATTTTTTTTTTCAAAAAAAAATTAATCACATTTAACCATTTCAGATTAATTTCACGATATATCAACTTTATAGAAAAAAATTTTTATCTTTCAAACCGTAATTACTTTAGTCTGTGTTGAAATAAATTTAAAATAATTGTACTTAATCATGGCGGAAATAATAATTTGTGAAATTCGGATAACAACTTATCTTAAAACTTTTCCAAAGATAAATGATATTTTTCTCAGACAGATTCCTTTCCTTTAATAGCTAATGACTTTCATTTATAATGATAAGTTTGATAAAATAGCTAGAACGTATTTTACAAGTAAAATTTGTTCGTCACATTTATCGTTTAATAATTTTATCCCTTGCATAACTTAAATTATTGCTAAAAAAAATTACAAATCTAAAATTCTAGTTTAATTAGTTTATAATTGTCTTTTGATAATTATATTTCTTTAAATTACAGAATATGTGGTAAATATATAAATGAAAATTTTTATTTAAAAAATATATAATTTTAGAAATAAATTCTATTCATTATAATGCATATAACATATAGAAATATATGCGGATAAATAAGATATAAATAAAATAAATTTTCTCTTAAAAATTTATTTTTTATATGGATTTTATTTATTATTTTTAGTAAAATAAAAGTTTAAAATATAAAGGAAATCTGTTAATAATTAAATACTCTTTTATATAAAGTGGTAGTTGTCGACAATTCTTCGTTAAATTCGACAATTTACTTAGATTTAAACTGTTATAGTAATAAATAAGAAAGACGCGTTTAAAATTGCTAAGTTCGTCATGTATCTTAATCAAATTTTCCTCTAGTAAAGTACTAATAATTCCAGATCTCGAATTATTAAGCAATTATCAAATTTAACCGGATTATTACGTAATGCTCGGTCGTAAATCATCATATTAAAATAAATCAGATAAATTTAAGTCGAATTCGTTCAGTAGATTTCCTCTATTGTCTGCCAGCCAACAATCTTGCCAGTAGAAGTTGAACCCCTCCACCAATTACCACTTTGTGTTCGGTCCATTGCCCAGAAGGAGCAGTACTCGTGATCCTGTTCGTGATTACATCATGCTTTCTTGATTCGGTAACATTAAACGTTCACTAATTATTGAGTTACAGTTGGCCATGCGAGATCCACCCATCTATTAGACATTCTTCCTTCTTTAAGGATTTAACCAATCTTACGAAGAAACTTTTATTATTTTATCCTTGTATATCCTTACTACCATGTTTTCTCTTATGGTCGATTTTATTTACCAATGGAGAATGTTAGTTACATCACAACAATGAACCTTTCAGAGACATATTTTTACAATATTTTTACGTTTTTTTTTAAATTTCATTCTCATTTTAAACACATTTATATGCAATAAATCTTCAAAAAATCAATTTTTTTTCTTCATAAAAAAGGGTGGTAGTCATTAAGTTTTATTTATTAAAATCATTCACATTTTTAGTAGGCTTAAAGCCGCATACTATTTATGGTTTTGAGTCTATAAGCAAGATAGTCATTACAATATTAAACACGAATTTAGTGTAATTCTTTCAAATTGTATTATTCTAACTTTTCCCTAACATTAACCAGAAATAACCGACATAAACTGAATATATAGTGAAAGAATCGTCATTCGAAATAATGAAAGGCATCAAAGTTTGAGTTGGATACAAGGATAATTCTAACCCAGTTGCATTGTTCGAATTTTAACGTTCGCTTCATTAAAATTTTGCCGTTTCCGCGGTAGCAGTTTTACTTAAACACGCTAAAGATCGATAATAGTGTGCTATCGAAATAAGTTTTAACACCGCCAACTGAATAATTCAGTAAATGTCTTGTCAAAGGATAATGTCCTTCTCTAACTAGCGAAGGGTTAAAATGCTTGACTTTTCTGTTATTCAGATAATGTGTCGCTTGTTTAAAGACTTCAATTCACTTTGATTCTTACCGTCTGGATTGTTTCCGACTACTTTGGATGGCAATAAAAGAATGTGGTCGAATAGAGTGCCTTATAAAAACAAGATCGTAAAAGTAGAACGTAAGAAACACGGGAAATGGTACCTTAACTTAAAATAGGATCATGGCTAAGTACGTCAGAGATTATTTTCTTTTTTAAGATTGCATTCCTCGAATTAATAGGTTAAACTTTTACGCCCGGTTAATCTTTTATTCGGCTATCTCCGAAAAGAAGTTTTTAGACGAATTTTCAATTACAATACAGAGATTAATTTATTTGCTTTAAAGGATCATCGACCAAACTGGATTTTTTTTTAAAAAAAAAAGCTTCTTATACTTTGATTTTTTTAAAAAAAATTAAAATAAGCTTTTTTTCAAATGCAGCTTATATTTTTAATAACTAAAGTTTATCTTTTTTCTCTTCTTTATTGTAAAATCCAATAATTCTAATATTTCGATACTCCGTCTAACTGTATGTACGGAATTATAGAGATGAATTGGATTTAAATAAGTTAAATGATAATTTACGATGATTTTTTTAATCTTGTAACTTAAATTTATGTAAAAATGTTTAGAATAAACTAGTGTTTATTGGTGTATAGATTTATATATACATCTTTGAATAGTGTGTAGTAAGAAATAAGGTGAGAAAGCTTTAGTATAAAAAAGGATATGGTAAGTTAACCCGTGTGAAATGATACAATTGCTCGACATGTGTAAAGCTGGAAATTGATGACGACACAGGAATTTTGTGTAACAGTACCTATGGGAACATAAAGTTGCCGTCAAATCCAATCGAAGATTGCTTGACACATTTCACAAGCGCACGAAAGTTTCTGTCTTTCACTCGGTTAAAGTGATTATCTCTTCTACATAAAGGATTAATTCTCCTCTATTACTTAAGTAGACGAATAAAATGCAGATTTTATTATGTTTTAATTAAACATCAACGTCTTTTAGTTGCAATTCTTTAAAAATATCTTCTTTTAATCTTTAAACAAAGTTTTATTAATTAACCATTTCTAAAAGAATCAAAAATGTAGATAATTGGATACTTTATTTTCTATTAAAATNCATATATTAATTTTAATTAAACGGTAAATACTGAAGAGCTATCAAAATTTTTAACATATAATAAATAAGATTTATAGGATTAATTAAGGAATTTTACAAAATATTTCTAAAATAATATTCTTACCTGATTTTTCAGCAAGCATTTTAAAATATTCGATCCCCTTTTCACCGTAGTCACCTTCAGAAGCAACTGTAGAAACGTAATTCCAACCAAGTTTCCTAACTATATCCACCATTGCTTGAGCTTGAAAATTATCAGGTGGAACCACACGTGAAAAATACCCGAATCTCGTTTTATCGCTCAATTCTGTACTAGTTGAAGCGTAACTGATTTGAGGAATCTATAAAAAGAAAAGAAAAATATACTTAGGAAAAATTGAAATTTAACATAGTTTTCTATTAATTAAAAATGAATGAATTGCATTTAATTAAATCATTTTTTAAGTTAGTGATATACGTTGAAAAAAATCGATTTTTTAAATCTATTTCGTGCGTACTTCTCTTGAGATTAAACGATTTATAGGTACCATCTTTATAAAGAACAAATGTAAAAATTTTAATTAAATGAAGAAATAAATTTCATTTGTGAAATTATTAAGGATAACGGGAAAAAAAGAAGTGTAGAAGTCAATAAAACTGTAACAATCCGGTATTTAAAGTTTTACTACCAGAATTTTCTTAAAGTCTTTCAATTCAGCGGGTGAGAAAAATCCATCAAAATGTAAATAATCTAATAATAAGGGAGAGGACAACGAAGAAAAAAAAAAACGTATATTCCATATTTCAGAGTAAAGTTTGTAAAAGAAGGCATTAAAAGATTGAAATAGTAAACTAATGCGTTTCTTGTAACTGTGACTCTACTTCGTTTTCAACGTTATTCAACCGCGAAATTACAGCCCACTTAATTCAATCACACCCTACTAGAATTCCCATTGGGATATAAATCAAGGTCCTACTAACGTATTTACAGTAAAGGACGAAGCAAAGAATTAAAAAAGAAAATAAACAAAACACTCCTGGGAAGGACAGGAAACCAGTTAACCCCAATCTCTGCTTTCCCAAGACAAGTAACTCGCTTAGTTTTCCAGATGCTGATTTGGTATTCTCGTCCCTGGCCTCTTGCTCCTGCAATAAGGACTAAGCGGCTTAAGAGAGCAAAATGAGCAAAACTACCATTACCAACTCTCTCATTCGTTTCTCCTGGAACCGTGAGAGTTTTCTTTATTGCGTTAAATTCGCATTTATACAAATTTTTCCATTTTAGATCCTCCTCCTAATCGATAACTCTATATTTATTTTAAATGATAAATCCAATACTAAACTGTAAAATATTATTATTTTTTAATCTAAAAATAAATATTTAATTAATACAAATAATTAATAAAACATTTCTTTTTTTATAAACATATATGTAAATAATTAACTGTATTAATTATGAACTAATTATCATTTAATCATTAATTTAAGTATAATATGCGATAAAAGAATTTTATTATAAATATAAAATTTAATGAATAATAAAAGATGCTAAATGTAAAGATAGAATTTTAAATATTTGTTAAAAATTTATCTTATTGAATATCCGATTAGAGCTTTCATTTATTGACTAAAGATTAACGTTGCTTATCATAATTATCGTAAAATTTACTTTATAAAATAGAAAACTTTAAATAAAATAATAAAAAGATAATCGTAATCTGATAAGTAATAATAAAATGTTTCAGCATTTACGTATTGTATTGTAACCTTTGAATTTACGAATTGATTTTGTTCCTCCAGAATAATGGCAAAGATATAAGTGAATACAACTTTTATTATTATTAGTAAATATTCGATACTTGATAAAAATACAGCATGATATTGATGCAATATATTATATGCAATAATGCTTTTATTTGAGAGTAGTAAATTTTATCTGAGACAGATTGCTCGAGTTCGAGTTATACATCTTCTTTGTAATGCGTTTGGCAAACAGGTCACACAGCTTTATAACCAATGGATTTATGACTTATTCCATATTTGCAATACCATACAGACTATCCAATAAAAAATAAAAAAAAGTAAAGAAATAAAAACAACTTTCTTCTTCGGGATTTCAACTATAAACTCTATCTCGACTCTCACAAATTTACAATGCTACTATAAGGATCCATATAATAAGATTAATCGCCTAGTATGTTATAAAGGAAAGAATGACTTTCTTATGCGTTATTCATATATTCATAAAAATGCAAAAGTAAATATTTATAAAAAATATATGATCGAAACACATTTTCTTTTGTGAATTTCCAAAATAGAACGTTGTCCGAGGCATTTAAAATAAGAGTAAAGCATACATTTAATTTGTATCTTGTTTAGTTTTAAGGTGCTTGGACTCGAGTCGGGTGTTATCATAAATCGTTGAGAAGAGCGTGTAAGAGACTCCTATAACGAGTAGGGAAAGTCGGATATACTCGTGTATATCTGGCACACTACTTATTTTTACTTCTTAGACGTTTGAATGTCTATAGTTGCTTTCTTTTCCCACCAGAGACGTCATCAACCGGATGCGGGCTGCAACCATACGTTCAAGATGTATTCTCAAATCTTTTATCTACCTTTCACGCTGTCAAAGTTGCCCAAACCAAATAAAACGGTCAATGATCTTCAATTCTCGAGAAATGAGAGCGGGAAGGCATTCTCCTTCAATATTCCAGCACAAGAAAGAAGCTTATCTGTTCTCTTCTGCCTTTCGTCTCGTTTCGAGGATTGAACTTTCAAACGTCTTGTTTCTCAAAATCTATTTTCCTCTATCCCACCAAACATTACTAAATTTCAAACTCCTGGTAAACTTTCTTTATCCTTCTGGTCTATTTTTATAAAACTTAAGGCTTTTACAGATTATGACTAATCCATAACTTCCCTTGATTTTCTTTTCGGCTAAAATGATTTGTCTTTTCTTATCACGAAGAGTTCTTTAGTAGAAAATAGAACGGTGACAGTTAAATTTCCTCTCTTTATACGGGTACTTTATTTATAACTCGAGCTAACAGTTAAAGAAGAAAGTACTGTACGTTCGATATAGAATGTAATCATTTTACAACATTTATCTCTTATAAATTAGCTACTCGATTATTTTAGAAATTGTCAATAAAATTTCATAATTTTATGAGAAATAATCCTGAAATTTTGTCTGAAAGTTTTTAAAGTTTTCTTCTTTTTAAAACAATAATAGAATATTTTTAATTAATACATTTATATGGTCGAACCTTCGATAACCCTCTAAACCATTTTTTATTCAGGAGCAATTTTTTTCAGGAACAATTCCTGAAAACTTGAATTTTTCAGGAACACCTCTTGGAAATGCATACAAAATATCCACCAAACAACGTCCACCACCTCCGAACAACGGTATTTTTTTATGTTTCCATCAGTGGCCATTTTTTTAGAGGTTTGGCTGTATTTTTAAATAGAAATTTTAAAAATTCTGCAAGCTACAAAGCATTTCAATCATTATAAAAAATAATTAATATAAAAATAAATAAGATATTGTATTTTTTATTCATTTAATTATATGATAAATAAATTAAAAATTAAATATATTTTGTATAAAATTCCTTTTAAACATTCAATAATATAAATTAANTAAACATATTTTATTATTTAAAATTAAGTAATACCCGCAGAGAAGTTCAATGTGTCATTTTTTAAATTTCATTATTTAAGATTAAAACATTATTCAAAGCAATATTAGTTATTTTGTGATTCACGTTAATTAAAAATGAAGAATTCGAAGGAATACAATTATTTGAAGTCAATTTTAATGCATTTTATTCAGTAAAAATACCAAAAAATTGCAATATGTTGGATAAAATAGTACTGAATTTATCCACTAGATGGTGGTTATTGTTAACGTTTCATTATTATTAAGGGTAAGGTTGCCAACTTCTATTGTTTTCAATTGAATATAATAATAATAATTACAATTTTAAGTCAGGAAATGAACGATGAAAATATCATTTATATAAAATATTATTCGTTTTAAAAGAATAATAACAAAAATTTGGTATTCTGAGAATTCTTTCCAGGCAAAAAACCAACATTACACGAAAAAACTTTCTCTGTGTTACACTACTCTCTTGGTTCAAATGTAAAGAAAAGAAAAACAAATATGACAATGGGATTTAAAAAATATTGATATCTCGGGTCTTCTGCAAGAATAAATACTAATGCGAGCAGAAGAAACTACTCGCGTATCTCTTGACTAAAACAAGAAGAGTGAATTATCCTACATCTCCCATCGAATCTTTTAGGTTTCGAAAGACGTCAAGAACATCTGGGCATCACTTTAACTCCGTCCACAAAGGATTAGTTCTTCAGAATGTGAAGTTGCCCGTCGGTCTCCTTAGCTTCTTTTTCACAGAAATGAAATCTGCTTTCCACATTGTGTACTTCTTTTAGTCGCTTCTTTACACCGTTTCCGAACGGACAACTTGCCAAATATTTACACAGCTTACAGAAGATGTCTTTTAGAGACATTTGCGTCTTTACTTTTTCATTTTTTTTTTCTTCTTCTCCTCCTCCTCCTCCTCCTTTCGAAAAGGATAAATTCGGAAATTTTCTAAATTACTTCTAACCACTACAGAAGTTGATTACGTCCATAAGAATTTAATGCATTTTATCCTACTTAATCGCTTCCTTGATTTATTTCTCGATTTTTTATTTTTATTTTTTGATTCTCTAATACTTAAAATTGTATATTTTTAGCAACTTTATATAAATTCTGCAATTATTTAAAGAAATATATAAGAAAAAAATATTTATCGAAAAATGAAACTTGATAACTTAAATCATTTGATATTTATTATTTAATACAGTTATATGCATCGATGGATAAAATTTCAGCTGTTGATTAAATAATCTTCAAACTCATTACAGGAAACTTTAAATATTTGATAATATTCTTCTTAATTAGACTAGTGATTTTGTATTAACTAGACCGTGAATATTCTATATATAATATTCTATTTTCTAAGCAAAATTTCAAATTTCTCTTCTGGTAGATGAGCATCTCATAATATATTTCTGAAAATTAAACAAGAATTAATTAGATTGTTTCAACATCCTAGAGCATAACGGCTTATTATTGACAACATATTTCGAAAATTTCATCCCCAAATGTGTATTTCACAAACTGTTCTCATCATACAACATTATCTTATTACTACAGAAATAAATTCCGTCTCTTGACATTATATTTTATCTTCTATAACAAAATTGTTTACATCAATATAAAGTCGTTAAAGATTAATTTTCTGCATCGCCTATCACAGAACTAATTCACTCGGACTTCACACAACGAATCCCCTGTTTTCTCTTGTTTTTCTTCTTTTATATTTCTCATATTATCTTTGTATAAAAATCTGTTTATCTTTTACAAAACTTTGTTTTAATTTCACAATTTATCTTAATTCTCTTTCATATTTTAAACTTCCTTTTAAATCTTATCACATTACACAAAAATAAAGTGATTCATCCCTTTCAATGCCATTAAATTAATTTGTCAATTTACATTCGATTCGTGTCAATTATTAAACTTTAATTACAAATAAATAATTGATTAGAATTAATGTAATAGATTGCATTTAAAATATTAAAATTAATCAATTTCGTTGAATTAGATTAATTTTGACTAATTGATTTACTCATAAATGAATGAAGAAATTAATTATTTATTTTTTTATTACAAAAT
This sequence comes from Centruroides sculpturatus, assembly GCF_000671375.1. Taxonomy (NCBI): domain Eukaryota; kingdom Metazoa; phylum Arthropoda; class Arachnida; order Scorpiones; family Buthidae; genus Centruroides; species Centruroides sculpturatus. Next base: position 433,541 of record NW_019384607.1, on the reverse strand, counting down.
GAAATCTTACAATTAAATATAAAATTAATATCTAAACGTAATTAAATTCTATACGATAGAAAAATTTATTTATGATAAAAGTGTTAATATCTTATTATTAAAAAATTAAAAAAAAAATAGAAAATATGCAATTTTTAACTTTTGCGAGAATAACTTTCAATATAAATCGTGTTATTTGGAAAATTAAATAATAAAAGAAATTTAAAAAAATGTTGGAAGAGAAAATGACTTTTGCAATGACAGAGCTTGGATTTTATGTCTATCCATTTCAAACATAATTTTCTAAAATTTCCTCTATGTAAACTAAATATTGCTTGATACGTTTTGTTTAATACAATCGAGTCATTAAAATGCCATCACGCTCTTTTATTTCTCTAACAATGAACAGAATTGACTCACTGTATTGACGTCATTTTCTTCTTTAAAGAATATAATAAGAGTTTAAAAAAAAATGAGGAATGCAAATTTAAAATTTATATTATTTAAAATAATACTGTTTAGTTTTTATTATTATTACTACTACTACTATTATTATTATTATTATTTCGATAAATTTTTAATGAAATTTTCATTAAAAATATTAAATTTAACACTTAGAAATTGTGATTTATACTGCTTATCATTTTTATATTATTACTTAATTAATTCTGGATTTGTTCTTATCATCGAAATTTCCTTTTAACTAATTTCATTTTTTTTATATTTTTTTCCGCTTTCATTTTTGTTTCATTAATTTTGTGTTTTTTTTCTTCCTCCTTTCTTTCTTTTTTTTAAAAATAAAATTTCGANGCACAACTTTAAATCCTCTATTGAAACCACATTCATAAATTGAATAAATAAATAAATAAAAATATTTATTTAATTTAAAGATTTTTTTTGTGATTAAAGAGATTATTTTAGAAATATTATTTAAAAATATACTATATAAATATTTGTTTTATTATTTTTTTTAAAAAGTGAGATTCATTATGATGTAAAATATTAGATTTCAATTAAAAATTTAATGTAATTTATATTAAATATCAGATTTTTTTCTATGAAGCTGATAAAAAGATGGTAAAAAAGGAAAATCTAATTAAAAGTTCAGATTACAAAGAAAATAATTTTTATGGTAAATTCATTGAGATAATTTTTTGAATTTATGGAAAAATCTTGAAAATTTAAATATAGTCGAATGCCCACCTCCCAACGACGTCCACCTATAAACAACGGCCATTTTTTTAGGAATCTTTTGTACAAAAATAAAAATAAAATAACCTCTCTAACGGTCTTAGTTCAGAGGTTAAACTGTAATAGTTTTATGACGGAAATGTATTTATTAACAATAAAATAAAATTATAAATTTAAATGTAATTATTTTTTTTAAAAGAAATTATGTTATTTTTATGCTAATTTTAAAATTTTAATTTAAATTTTATCATATTTTTTTACTGTAAATTAATACATTTTATTATTTATAACTCTTTTATCATTATTTAAATTTTCGTACTTTTAGAAGAAACAATTAAACTTCTTAAAATGCAAAAATTAATTATATTTGATCTGACAACTGTTCAACAAAGATTATTCGATACCTTTATACGAGGATTATAACAAATTTTATGTAATAAATTGCCGAATGTAAATGCATAATACCAATCTCGACATAATCCAAATTAAAATGGGACGTATCCACAATGGGAAAAGAAAATGTGATAATGAAGGGATTAGTATAGGAATTTTGAATAATTTTCTGACAAATGAAAAATTTCTTTCTTTCTCTTATATCTTAATAACAATTTTATTAAATTAATAGATTAAATTCTCAACAATTTCTTCAGTCTTATGACAGAGATAACGCGAAGTATGAGGAAATGAATACGTTGATTTAATTATTCAAATATTTAAACTTTTAAAATAAAATTACTATCTTACTGAATGATTTTCTTACGCTTTACTTCAGCTAAAATAATTGTCTTAGATTAATTCTTTCGTTGTTAAATTTTATTCTAAATTACATTTAAAATAAATAAGTTATTTTAGAAATTTTTCTTCAGGGTAATTTATTTAATTATTATTTACAATCGTTTGTTTTTATTTTATTTAACTATATATTTAATTAACTTTTACCTCTATGAAGTGAAGAAAAAAAAATATATATATATATATATTAATAGTAGTTATATAAATAATGCAGCTCTATCAAATATTTATTTTTAAATTTTCTAAGAGATTAGCGTTGAATCACTTCATGTAAATATATCTTTTAAATTATTTCAATAATTAAAACGTTAAATCATCAAAATCATCAACTAAATATTTAATCTGCACTCCAGATAAATTTTTAAAATCACTATTTATTTAATAGTCTTTCAAACAATAAAATACAACTTAATATATTTTTACTTAGTTTCTAAATAGCTAAATATATCTTAAAATTCAAATTCTACTTTTAAGAATAAATTTAAAATGACTGCTCAATATCTTATCAGGATAAGATTTTTATATTGATTGAATATAATAAAGACGATAGAAATATCAGAATTTTTAAATGAAATTGGGCTAAGATAATATATTATCATAAATATTTTAAGCAAGGAATATTATTTTAAATTATTTATAATTTTATCTGATGAAACATTTAAAATCTAATTACCTTTATTTAGATTACATAATCATATTCTTGAATTTAATTGGGATTATGTCATGTAAGATCTTTTAGGTTAATGTAGCTAATGTTTACTACGTACTGTACAATTAATATTATTTTAATACAGATGACTCAATTTTATTTGAATATTTCTTGCTGTTAGTTATTATTTTATGAATATAACTTCGAAAATATATTTTTAACTTAATAGGAATATATTATAATCTAATATAAAAAGAAATAATTTATGTAATACGAAATAAAAAAATGCAGAAATATAACATTTTAATAGCTTTAATACATTGTTTTTTAAAGCTAACATTAGTAATATATTAATAATTAGAAACATTATTTATATAAATATAACAAAATTAATAAAATATAAACATTAGTAATAAATTAAAATTCTATTTCTAAATGTAAATTAATTTCTTTATGGCGAATTTGTTCTTTGCACTTACATCAAAATTTCACGAATGGGTGAATATTTAACACATTCTCTACAATAAACTATGTTTATCATTATGCCACTTTATATTTTCATTTTTTTGTCTATTGGAAAAGCATATTTGCCCTCATGTAACGTAATTTAATATAGTTTTCTAGAAGCTTTTCATTCGTTTTCCTATAAGTAATATAGATAATATTACAAAGTATATCATATTCTATTGCATAAAATATCGGGTGGATTTTATGTAATGTTTTTATATAACATATATGAAAGTTTATTCGTTGATATTTCCAAATGGAAAAGTATATAAATATTCACAAAAATCATTAAAATCATATATAAAAAAGCAGTATTGGTATTAAACAGCATATTTTTTTACATATTTTTGTGTATAAAATTATAAAAAATTACAATGTCTTTACATATTTTTACATATATTTTTATTTTTTTCATTTGAAATTAACCCGAATAACAAAATCATGGTCGCTCACAGGGGACATAAGAACAAGTGTCAGAGGGTTCGTAATCTCACAGGACTCGTAGTATAGGTCCATATGGAATCGAAATTTGTCAGAGGGCTATTATTCTTAAGAAACTCTATCCATAATACTTATTCGGTACTCTTCAATATTAAATGTTACACGCATTCATTGTGATTTTATTTTGTAACAGCAAATATTTGAATGATGTTAGGGCATTTTTATAACAAGTGATGTATTGATATTCGGTAAGTTAGGAAATTGAAAAATCATATTAATTTATATGAAGTCTTCAAACAAATTCTAAAATAGGTTTCATCGATTTAATTTCAAATTTCCGCTCTTTGTATCGACGTACAATATAATGAATTAGTTTAATCTCAAGAAAAATGTTCAAAAATCCTGTTTCAGTTTTAATATCAAATTACATATTGGCTAATGTAACACCAACTTCAATCATACGNTTCTAAGAGAATAGTCTGCAACAGATTGTTAACATGACTCCTTTATTTTTACAGCAAATCCCGTTACATCAGACAGGAAACAGGTGAAACGGATACCATGACCGCACAATGCGAAAAGTGTAGTAGATTGAAAATTGCATTTTTGTTCGATCGTTTATATCGCATTAAATACGTGCATTAAGTTTGCCTTAGTAAACTTAGAAAACCACTAAGAGATACCAGCTGTGGCTAATGAAGGGAATTGATTTACAGGTGTTTCCTTTCAGAAGCGTATGTTGCTTTTTTCGCGTAAAGTTGACAATAAAGATAATATTTCAATCCACTGTAACTTTTAGTGATAATAAATTAGTTCAGGTAAAAATCATAATATTGAATAACTTCCAAAAAATTACATGAGACTTTTCTGCATCAACAAATATTTTATATACGATTTCAATAATATATAACTTGAGTACATTTAAATTCAAATATATATAACAAATGTCTTAAAATAAAAATGATTCGACGAATTATTTAAATAGTTTGTTGCTTTTAAATCGGGTCTATATGATTAGAAAACGGGATATATTTTAAAATATTTGAATAATTTTATGAAATATTTAAATACTTATTTTCTTTCATCTCGATATGCTGATAATAATTTATTGAAATACAATTATCTTCGCTTCAAATAGCCTTTTTTTTAATCTTCAAATATTCAATGCGAAATGTTATTCCTTTAAAGTCAGTAAACAAAATGAAATTCTATTTTTGATCATTCGATACTCATCTCGTAATATTAATGCATGTGGAGAGATAGAAAATTTGAAAGCGTATTTAAAATTCTATTTGTTCATATTACAAAGTACCTAAGTTACTTTTAACATTCACTAAATAATATAAAAATAGCTAGCAACGTTGTTGCTAAACTTTTTAAGTATTCTTCATTTGTTTTTATCTCTAATAATTGCTATACCGTTAAATTTTCATATATATATTAAGGAAGTGGAAGCTATATCTCTCGAATTAATGGTCCGATTTTCCTGAAAATTTCTATAAACGTTTCCACCTGATACATAAATCTCCTTGAAAATTTTCAGAAAATTTAGACAAAAGAGACATGAGTTATTAAGCTTCAAAATGTGTGAAAAAAATCGTACCCCACACCTATACAGAAAAAAAACCCCCCAACTTTTTTTTGCCTTTCTCGACGTTTCAATGTTTTTGTGTCCAAAAATCTGAAAAATCCTAGGAATATATGTTTTGACCGATCGACATACTGTAATATAACAGCAGGAAAATAAAAATATATAAATATATAATTACTTGAATGTCGTATACTCTCAATTGTTATTTTTTAGAGACTATAAAAAATTTTTTTATCATTTTGTTAAAATAATAAAAGAACACGAAGTATCGAAAACGGTAGAATGTAATGAATACTTTGCCGCGATAGAAAAATGTTAAAAATTGTACAGAATAAATCCTTTATCGCCAGCCTACGTAGCAATCGATTTAAGGTTAAAGGTAGTTTGGGAATTATGAACTATAAAGCATTGGTTTTTCGAAACAAGGTGGAAAGTTCGGGGAAAAGTGCAATTGGATCGAAATGGGAAAGTATGAGAGACAACAGAGAAGTGGAGACACGCCTCTCGTTCCACAAATCTGAAAGCTGTCGGAGAATGATGACTCTATCAAGGGAAGCAGTGAGTAAAATAACGGCTTTTGTCACGGTTTCTGAACACGCGCGATGAATGCACCTGGAAATAGTGGCACACTCTCAATTCCGCCTAGTGTATTGTAATGACCGATTCTACTTTTATTCTTCTGGTATTTAATATCTTTTTTTCCGAACACGGTAAACCTTTTTGGTTAAAGATTTTACGATCGAGAATCTCTTTTCCGAAAGTTTATATGCTCATTTTTAATTTTTCACTTCAAATCTCTTCATTTTTCTTTATTTCTTCTCCATCGGAAATTTACAACATAAATTTTAAAAATTTAATACAGATATTGTAGAATATATATTCCGAAATAAATTCGAATCAAAATTACTATTTTTACTAATTATTTATATGCCGTAACGTATACATAAAGTTCATTTATCTTCCTTAAAGTGTGTTCTAAACTTTCGAAAATTTTAAATAATTCCTTACTCCGTTTATCGATTCTGATATTTATTATTATTATTTTTTCGCAAAGTATTTTTCCGATAATTTTTAACCGGAGAACGATTTCTTCCTCTTTTTTTTGTGCGTGTGTGTTTAAAAGCGAAGATAATTCATAAAACTAAAAGGATGAATGTAAATAATGCGTCGGAGTGAAGGTAGTTTATCACTCTGGAACGAAGTGTAAATAGAAAAGTAGCGAAGCACTAAGTCTGACGGACAGTTGACGAGGGACACGTGTTTGGGATAAGACCTAGAATACACTTAGGAAGACAGGTGAGATTACACCATGATATATGGCATGGTGTATACGCTATAAGCCAGCCTGGTTGAGATAGAACTGAAAGACAACAAATTAGATTTACGGTGTTTCAATCAATAAGTGTCGTTGAAAAGTTTTACAACTGAAGAAACATTACATCTTTCATTTTCCAATTATATTTTTTCGATAAAATCACAATATTAGTAAATGAATATACCGAAATATTAAATTCTCTCAAGTAAATAACCTACTAAAACATTTTTTGTAGATTAAATTAAAATGTTTTAATGTTAATTAAAAGCTGAAATAATTATTTACTATAGTAATTTTGCAGGTACGCTTTATATATAAATATATCTTCACGAAAATCCGATAAATATGTCATGTTCCGATAAATCATTGGAGATGGATGTAACGAGTGTTTCGGATCTCTTAGAATTAATCTGTCTAGTCAACACCTTTGGCGCCCGGAGCCAGTTAAGTTTTTATCTAATTAAATCCAGGTTATTCACCCGATCGGTCACAGTTAAGTATCTATTTATCTTAGTTAGACTATTGCTGGTGTAACTTTTATCAGTTGCATACAAAGATTTTCAGTAATCATATCCACAGCAATTGCTTCTGTCAGAACACATACAAACAAGCCTGTTTCCCAAACGTTGCAGAGCGAACGTGACAGAGTGCCTCGAGACATGTCAGTCACAACGAACGTTCAGTAACAAGCACTTGTCCAAACATTCTATACCAAGGAAATGATGACAAAGTGCACTGAAGATAATGATATTTCAGAGAAAATTACGCAAGTTCCCTCTCTCGATCAGCATTAGGTAAGCGATTTAGTTACATTTCCATCTAATGATGATAATACATCTAGAAAATTTTACCACCCCTTATGACTTACTCATATTAGTTTGAATAGCCGAGTAGGATGGGTTATCTCAATGCTCTACACTTTTAAAAACACTAATAACTTATTATGAAAAAATATATATGCATTGATTACTTTTTCTTTTACTCTTTCACTGATTAATGAAGCTTTAATTTTTTTTCAACGAAGCGAAAATTAAAAACATCCTTCAATTATATTTTTAGATGACATTAAAAAAAGAGGAAGAAAATTCATATAAAAATAAAATTCTAACTCGAAAATTTTATATTATTTTTACTTCTAAGTACATTAAACTTTAGTTCTTTTTTTAAATATTGATTAAAGTTAAAAAATAATAATAATTATTATAAAACAGTGAAGAAAAATTTTATATAAAATACACCGGGAAAACGATACACAGATGAAAAATATCAAATCGATAAAGATAAATGCGAAAGATTACTTTTACTTTTACTGACAACGAAAGGAATTAATTAAGTGGATATACTTATTAATCTTTAATTAATTAAACTTTCTCTACGTAAGTCAAATTGATCATCAAACTATCGTTTGAAAAGTTAATAGTATGAAAGACAAACAAAATAGCTTGTTGCATCTGCAAGTTATCCCATGCGGTAACAATGGGAGTTTGAAAATTTCTCATCACATCCTCCTTTAGGCTAGAGAAGTACATAAATTCTACAGTTATAGACTTGGGGATCTATCGTGTCCCGCGGCATTTCTACAAAGTGAGAAACTACTTGATGTTGTCAAGTTGTACTGTTTGCCAAAGTCTCCTTCCTATCTAACAGCTATGGAGAGTCGCATCGTATTTTCCACATCCCATTGGTGTGTACGCTTAAAGCCCAAAAGATAGAAGGTAAATAGAAACTCTGGAAAGGCTTTCCAGTTCGTGAGAATGTTTATAAATCAAACCGTAACTATTTTTTCCCCTAAAATCATATACTTCTCTTACATCGTTTAATATTTTAGTTTATTAATCATTTAATTACGTGTTAAGTTATATGCTTTATACTAATAAACGATTATCATTATCTGATATACAATTCATACTAATAAATTTTTTATATTATAGAAATTAATTTAATTTACATTGTAATTATCTACGTTCTTTTTCGAATTTCTATTTTATAAAAGTTTAAATGTAGAGTACGTTTATAAAAAAAATTTTAATAAAAAATCTTTTTAGCTTTTTATTCATATAAAAAACAAGAAAATAATTGAAGATTTAAAAATAAAAGAACACTTTACATTAATTTTAAAACTAAAAAAATAAGGTTTTTTTTTAATTTTTAAAACGAAAAATATACAAAACGATCATCTTAAGTACATTCTCATAAAAAATTTCAAAAAAAATATTACTTATTCTCAATTTTTGGAATTCTATTTGATATTTTTTTTTCCAAAGCTATTTCTACAAAACTGAAAAACGTCAAAAACACTCTGAAAAGTAAAGAAAATCCGCTCCATAATGGCAATGTATAACGTTGCACCTTTAGTGAAACGAATTACAAGAAGAGAAATGTTTCTTTTCTTCTATTATGTTTCCTAACTCTTTTATATTGCCGAAATCTTTTTTTTTTCTTTTTTTCCTTCTTTTTTTCTGATTAAACAATAAATTTTAGAGCAGTAAATGAATTTAAATTTTTACTCAAATAATATACGCCAAAACTTACTTTAATTAACTTTTGTAAAAAGTTGATAATGTTTATGAGCTATTTTTACATTTTTGAACAAACTTAATTTTATATTATTAAAAAAAAAAAGGGGGAAAGAAGAAAATTAAAAAAGAAAAAAAGATCCAGCAAATGGAAAAATTTAATATTTTTTATGTATATAAATAGAAAAATTAAATTATTATAAAACATAAATATTTAATAGTAAATTCTAAAAAACACACCAAAAAAAATCAAAGTAAAAATCATACAAAAAAAATTATCCAATATCAGTAAAGAATTATTTAAATTACTGATTTTTTTTACTTATTTTATTCCAATTCTTGTCTTATATTAAGTTTATTAAATATTTAATTAAAATAATTACATTACGATTAATTTTTGTAGAATAAAAATAACAAAATTAACTTCAAAAACTTCTTATATATCCTTTTCTAACTTATCTCTCGGTGCTCTTAACGACACTAACGATTTATTTTAGCTAAACCAGTCAAAAATTTAGCTAAAGTCATCACCTTAGCAATCAATGTCAGCAATTAATTGTCGAGAGTGCAAAGTTGACAATATTTCTATAAAATGAGCAGCCATCAAGGATACCTATAAACCTCACTACATCTTTGCATCGATTAAAAGTGGAAAGGGCTGTTAAGAAGCACTAAAATGTCTAAACCAACATCGCAATTACTGTACAAAAAACACTTCGTTCAAGGATTTACATTAAAATGGAGTTAGAAGTAGATAAAATTGGAATCGGAAAGTAAAATATTACTTGCTGCATCTGCATTAACGAAACGAACAGTCTCGCTTATTTTCTAGTAGGAAAAAGGGGGGAAAGAAGAGAAGACTTTTCATAATTAACCTTAATTTTTTTTCTTTTAATTAATATAAATTAATGACTAAAAATTTAATTAATGTCGTACGGGTCGATTCGAATTTTTGAAAAACCGTTTTTTGACCTCCCCAGACATTTATAACATGCAAATTATTATTGGATGCTAGACAAGTATAGCGCGGATGATATTAACTTAAGACAAAATTTTCATGCAAAGGAGTTTAAATTTAAGTTAAATTATAAGAAAGGATAAAGAATATAAATCTCTTTCTTTTCCATACGACGCTCGTCGATTTTTCGGATGACATAACCAAATTTCCTAATTTATGATCGGGTTAAAATAAATCTTTTGCTTTCTTTGGACTACTTAAGTCTAGTGATTTATCCTCGTCTTTCTCCGCCTTCCTTAGTTATTTTTTCTTTATGTTTTTATCTGTCTTCTTATTTTTTTTCCTTTATTCTCTGTCTCTCTTTCTCTCTGTCTCTCTCTCTCTCCCTGGATCGAAGACCAAGATCCATTATCTTTCCGCAACTGTGCGATCTTCTGCTATTTCCTTAGACTCTGCCATTCCTCCTCAATATTTAGGACTGCCACTTTGAGAGATGGACACGAATGTAACTTCTACGTGCTTCTAATTTCAAGATGGCTTTAGGTAGTTTTATGATCGTTTATGGTTCAACTACGACCGTGATCCACATTGCACCATCGAACGGATTGTGGCTTGAAGAAAAGATAACGTCAACGATCCTTTCGGTCCCGATTTCTGAATGCAAAGAAGTTAGAAGGAATATGACAACTTTTAACTTTTCGTAACGCACTAGTGAATCTTCAAGTAAAAAAAAAAATAAATAATATAATTTTTTTTTTCCTTTTCTCCTTTAACTCTCGTTCATCTCTACCAAAGTGAATTTTGCATGAAGATTATATCTTTCTCTATATATTTTATATACGCGCGTATAAGAGCGCATCTTTTAGATATTCATATCGCTTTCGTTGGATATATTTTTGCCAATAAAGAAAATTTATTTTTGTAATTCCTTATCGAATTTCAAAATAAAAATCCCTTCCCGCAAATGATAAATCGCTCTATCGCCATATTAGTTGCGCGTTTTACTGATTTAATATAATTTATAGACAATTTCTGCAGCTAGAAACTTAAAAGAAAGCTCTCAAAATAAGAAAAAAAATCTCTTACTTTCGATAAAATTAACTTATATTAAGGCATGTTATCTTGAATAACTTAGTAATAATTTTAGTTATGGATTTAACTTTAAAAAAAAATTCTGATGGAGAAAATGGTTTGTAACTTTATCCTTTTAAGAAAATTTAAAATTTATTATTTTTTTTAATAAGAAAAAACTTTAAATATTAAAATATTTATAAATGAGTAACTTTTAATTTATCAAATGAATCAGAAATTTTCTACTCTTTAAAAAATTTCTTCATTAATTTTACTCTAATCTTCACTTATAAGCGAAAAATTATGATAATCAGGTTTTCAAGCCTTCTATTTAATATTGATATTTGGGTTAAGTTAACAATATTATACCTTTTTTATGTTAAAACTTCGCTAATTAAGAACTATTAAACTTTATTCTTATTTTTAAAATAACGCTTAAGATATTTATAAATTATTCTAAAATTATAAAGTTATTAATTAAAAAACTTACATATATTTTGCAATTAAAGCATACATTTTTCTGCAAATTTGTGAAATTTTTATACAGAATACTTTATTGTTTTTTTTAAATATTTAAATAAATATATTTAAAGAATATTAAATAATGTCTAATCATAATATCTATATTACGACGTATTAAACTATGCATAACTTAATATCGAATAATTGACTTTATATGTATTACAGCAATAAAAATATATTGAAAGGGCAATAGTAAGAAAGGTAATTTTTTACTAGATTTGTTTCGGTTTTAGGGACTGCAATTTCTGAACATAACTCCTGTTTTTTAATACTGTTTTATTTTTTTAAGAAAAAAAAAACTTATTTCATTTTCTAAAGTTATTTTACCAAAGCATCAATTTCGCATCAAATTCTTTTTCTGTTTGATAAAAAGACCAGAGGCTGTGGCAAAATCATTTTTACATAAAAGGAAGTCTTTCCAGTCGGAAGAGGAATGAAACAGAATAAGAGGGAAAAAAACAGGTTTGTTAGATTGTTCCTGGGGGAAGCCAAGCCTCATCTACATGGTTGTAGATGATACCCTGCTATTTTATTCTTTTTGGAAAAGTAGAAGAAAAGTGCTGAATCATCAGCTAACGTCTTCATTTCCCATTTGATTTATACAATATACTTATTCTCTTTAATGTATCTAAAGTCAACTCTCGAGAGACTTCATCTCATCTTTTCCAATAAGGTTTGATGCCAGATCAAACACGATACATTTATCATGTCTTTTCACCGAAAGTAATTATAATAAAGGTAATTTTTAATTTTACATTAATTAGTATTACAAAACTCTTATGTTTATTTATTTTTAAATCATTTCAACTTTGATCATCATCATTTTCATTGATCCCGAATTCGGAATATTGCGCTCTTTATACATTTTAAAAAATAAGAGATTTAAATATTATTAATATAAAATTTAAATAATTTTCTATTTAATTCTACAAAATTAATATAATTCCTGAAAAATGAAATGAATTTTTCTTGTGGTAAATCTTTTATTAATAAATAAGCAATTTTATTATAGTTATCTATAGAAGAAATTGTAACTTATGAAGACTTAATAAATTATTTCTTTATCAATCTACGATATGTATAAAGATGATTGGCCAAACTTCTGATTGATATCATAGTTTAACAAGGATTTACGGGATCAATGTCTAACATCAGATAGAACATGGGGTGTGAAACTTCATATATCTTTCATTTCTTTCAATCTCAGACCATAAACTACAAATTGAAGCTCCTTCTATATAAATCTGCAACCTTTTCTATCATGATGTCCCATAAATAAAATTAATCTAGAAGAAAAATCAAGCAATAAATCTTTTATAAATCCCATTTCATCAATGTTATAAAAGTAATCCTTTCATAATCCAATTTTTGAACTTCAGATTTTTCTATCAAGAAATTTGTTTACCAATAACATTAACTCGTTTCCTTTGTATAACTACAGTATAACAAAAATAAATAACTTATGTATATACAGTGTAATCATTTTATGTGCAGTTGACATAGAAATATTAGGATTATCTTTTTAGTTTCTCAATTTTACCTTAAGTTCTTAACCAAAAAAGGAAAAACTTTCATTATTTTCTGTTTTAACAAATTACAAGACGGCAGTCAACTTGTATTACCGAAACCATTAGCATCCTTTATCTTACGATGTTGTACAACTGGGTTCCATGTTTCTAAGAGAATAGTCTGCAACAGATTGTTAACATGACTCCTTTATTTTTACAGCAAATCCCGTTACATCAGACAGGAAACAGGTGAAACGGATACCATGACCGCACAATGCGAAAAGTGTAGTAGATTGAAAATTGCATTTTTGTTCGATCGTTTATATCGCATTAAATACGTGCATTAAGTTTGCCTTAGTAAACTTAGAAAACCACTAAGAGATACCAGCTGTGGCTAATGAAGGGAATTGATTTACAGGTGTTTCCTTTCAGAAGCGTATGTTGCTTTTTTCGCGTAAAGTTGACAATAAAGATAATATTTCAATCCACTGTAACTTTTAGTGATAATAAATTAGTTCAGGTAAAAATCATAATATTGAATAACTTCCAAAAAATTACATGAGACTTTTCTGCATCAACAAATATTTTATATATACATATAATATGTAATTATCAGCGATTAAATCTTACTCTATCACTTCATACTCCCTATCTTTAATAAAGATTTATATCTTTATAAAATTTTCCATCCTATGTATCCCAATATATTAATATACAATTATTGTTTAACAAATTTTATATCTTTGCATCTTAAAATGTTCATTTTCTGGAATAAATTCTATAATTTATTATGTAATAAAACAAAAGCGCATTATTATTTTTTTACATCTTAAGTTTTTAATCTTTAATTAGATTCCTGTGAATATCTATATTACGACGTATTAAACTATGCATAACTTAATATCGAATAATTGACTTTATATGTATTACAACAATAAAAATATATTGAAAGGGCAATAGTAAGAAAGGTAATTTTTTACTAGATTTGTTTCGGTTTTAGGGACTGCAATTTCTGAACATAACTCCTGTTTTTTAATACTGTTTTATTTTTTTAAGAAAAAAAAAACTTATTTCATTTTCTAAAGTTATTTTACCAAAGCATCAATTTCGCATCAAATTCTTTTTCTGTTTGATAAAAAGACCAGAGGCTGTGGCAAAATCATTTTTACATAAAAGGAAGTCTTTCCAGTCGGAAGAGGAATGAAACAGAATAAGAGGGAAAAAAACAGATTTGTTAGATTGTTCCTGGGGGAAGCCAAGCCTCATCTACATGGTTGTAGATGATACCCTGCTATTTTATTCTTTTTGGAAAAGTAGAAGAAAAGTGCTGAATCATCAGCTAACGTCTTCATTTCCCATTTGATTTATACAATATACTTATTCTCTTTAATGTATCTAAAGTCAACTCTCGAGAGACTTCATCTCATCTTTTCCAATAAGGTTTGATGCCAGATCAAACACGATACATTTATCATGTCTTTTCACCGAAAGTAATTATAATAAAGGTAATTTTTAATTTGACATTAATTAGTATTACAAAACTCTTATGTTTATTTATTTTTAAATCATTTCAACTTTGATCATCATCATTTTCATTGATCCCGAATTCGGAATATTGCGCTCTTTATACATTTTAAAAAATAAGAGATTTAAATATTATTAATATAAAATTTAAANTGTAAGAAAAAAATAGGAAGTTTTAAGTAGAGTTTATCCAGAAAGATAAAGTAGAAAGTTGTAATGTTTATTTGATACCTTTGCTTTATGAAGTGAGTATATAGAGAAAAATAATATTGTTCTTTTTCTGTCATTATTAGATATAGCAATGTCGAGTGATGATTTAAAGATACAAAAATCAATAGGCATCCACCTTCTTTAGATAATATTTATAGCTTTATGATGCTTAAGCTCAAGATAATATTTATGTTTTGCGATTGTTTTTTGTTCTATCTCACTTATTTCTTATACCTTTTTCCTTATTTATAATTTATAAAATAATATACAATATTTACTAATGTAATGAAGGAAAATATATGAACGTGTTTACTTATTTGAATTTTAAATGATTTTTTTTTTCTGATGTATAAAAATGATATTACATTAAATTCTCGTTAAAAATGCATTTATCAATTAATATTAATGACTTATTTTTTTACGTTTTTTATTACATTTTTAATAAATATAATAAAGACTATTAAAGTGTTATAAGTTGTAAATTCTTAAGTTTTTTTTCTTTTTTAGTGTCGAGTTAGAATGTTAAAATATTTTTTTAAGCTTAATTGAATTTTTTTAGTATTATAATTAATAATTGCGTTTACTCTCATTAAATTGTAAATATTTAGTACTTATATTCGACAACGTTCTCTATTATTTATTATAATTATATACAGGTTTTTTTTTAATCAGCAAACTTTAAAGTTAATGATAGATACTTAAATTCTTTAACTATTTATTGTAATTATGCATAATTTCCTTCGAGAATTGCTTATGAATAACATCTTTATCAATAGAGGCTATTTTCCTAACAGATAATAACTGTAATGTTCTACTCCTTTTTTATATTTTTTTTTAATTTTTATTTTAATCAGGTTTCATTTATTCTTAAGTTCTAGATGGCTTACGTAAATTCTGCTTCCCGAAGTAATTTCTAAGCAACCGATTAACTGTGCACAGATGTTATTTACTGCAGACATAAGCAGAATAGGAGGTGCACTCGGAAAACAGACCTTTATTGACCAGTAGATGTTTGGTGAAGCGTAAGAGATAAGCAAAGACTCGGGAATTGCCAGACTATTCCCATGTGCCTATTGATGGGTGAGCGACTTTCTGTGACGAGTAACAAAAGCAGGATAATCGCCAATGATGTTGAGAAAAAGAGGAAAATGAGCGACCAGAATCAGAGGATTTATCTTACGTAATGTCAGGCACGTAAAGCAGTATTATACACTGCATGAGAGAAATCCCTAAGGTTCATATAATCGGGTAACCATACTTTTGGATAGTTTTGTGATCGATAAGAGGTCTATCTGCAAGAAGAGATACGTTTTAACTCCATTATTTATCGCTAAGAAGGATTTAATTGATTTAGAATACAATATAAAATGCGCATTTTTTTTTACCCTAGCAAGATAAAAAGTTGTTTTATAAATAAATTACATACTTGTACAATTTTTTTAAAAATCTTTTAGTTACAAATATTTTATCTACCAATTTTTAATATAAATAAACAAAAAATTAATAATTAATTAATTAAAATTTAAAGTTTTAATATAAATAAATACAAGACACGAGCTACAAAAAAACAAGAAAATATTATTTAAAAAATATAAATTTAATACCAAAAAAAAATATCCCAAAATTTTATTTTTTAACGCATTTTACTATTAAAATTTTTATTATTCTTTATGCGAACGTGTTAAAATTTCTTTTAAAAATTTTAACAAATTTTTATTCAGAATAATAAAAAGTAAGTAACAAATTTTAACAAAATAACCGTAGCTAACAATAAATAGCTACTTAGATACTATTCTTTTGTTACAGTCACGCAATACTAAGAGCTATTAATTTCAAAAAATAAAAAAAAAACAATCATAAATATGGGAAAGAGCATAAGAAAAGAACAGTATAATTGCCCAACATCAATCTACTGCTGTGATACATACAATAAACTTCACCCTACATTCTACATACTGATAAATTTATCTTAATTTTTTATATATATATATACACATATATAAATATATTTGTAAACTTTTCTTCAATTAAAAACTTTACTTTACAAATTAATTATTGTCTATTGCTTGTTTTTTTTCTTAATTATAACTGTTCCTTAATGAAAGTTAAGAAAAAAAAAAATATTAATTTTCTTACTGGTGCTTATGAAATGTAACTCTTGTAATTAAACTTATAAACTTTCTAGATTAAATTTAGGATTTAAGTGAAATAATTAGTTAAAATAAATATAGAAAAAAAAAATTATATTTTCTACACTCATTAAAACGGTTTGTCAAACATCATTTAGGAAAAATTACAAACAAAAACTTCGTTAATAACTCATTGGAGTAATATGTTAAAAGATAATTATAGACTAATTATTTTGTATCGTTTCTCTTAGACAATATTTATCATTAAAATAACGTTGTATGTATTATATTTTAAATGTTTTTTAAACAGTATTTCTTATTAATTGTAATTTTTATCAAATTTCCAATTGGTTCATTAACAAATTAAATTAATTTTTAAATAATTAAAAAGTAATTTATTTATTTATTCACGTTTTATAAGATAATTCTATTCTTTAAAAAATTAATGGAACTATTTAAATTTTATTCAAATTATAGTTTTATTAAATTAAATTACTAAAATGTATTAAAAGTGATTAAGTTTTAAAGGTAAAAATAATTTATTAATTTTTTAAAATTATATATTGGGCGATTTTTGTGCCGAATTTACTGTTTATAATAGTAAAAAATTATACGAGTTTTATGTATAATGAAGAAAAAAATATGTCTACTAGTTTATTTTTAAGTATTTATTACATTGAATTATTTTTAGAAATGTATATTATACTTATCGTACCATCTTCTACTGTAAGAGGATTAACTTGAAAGATGTAAACTATCTTTCTTTACAAAGCTAATTATCTTAAAGGGAGCTTCCATCTCGAATATTAAAAAAAAATATCTTCTCTATAAGTATTATTAATACTATGCTATTAAAGGTATTTATATAAGGAAAGGGAGGCGATTAGACAAACTGAGAGATTATCCATCATCCCTGTCTTTGCTTGTCTCAAAAGTTTGTAGTAAGTTCTTCAGACAAGAGATCAAAGGAATCTCCAAGTATTAATGTAGTCATTAGAACTGAAGATTTTTTTGTGAACAATACTTTCTCAATCCTTTCTTATTTGTCGTGTGTGTCTGTTTGATTGATGCTGGCTACATTGACTCACCTGAAAACCTTTGTTTGACGTCAAGGTCCTATGATGGATGAGCGAATCAACTTCTCATGGACACGGGTCAAATTGACGTTTGCACCTCAAAGTCGATTCAGACGGATAAATTCATTCCAAAAGAAATAATTGGATTTAGAAGATACTCTTGAATTATTAAACGAGTTGTAACGATTACTTTTCTTATAAGTGCGCCGATACTTCAGATAATTTCTCATCTATCTCTTTGTCTTTTCTATTCTTTTAATCTTATTTAACACTCCCTTAGTTTTCTTTTTTCATTCTTACTTACTTAATAATTCATCACAAATTTTTTTATAGTCCACTTTGTTAAAGAAAATGTTTATTCTCCTATATTTCTAGCTTTTATTTTTTAGTGAAGTTTGTTTATAAGAAAATCAATTTAACAGCAAAAATTTTCGTGAACTTAACATCGCCAGTGAAAAATAATTTAATACAAGAAAAACAACGTTTGTTTAGTCTTTAAATAAACGAAAATTTATGTTATAAATTAACAAATAAAAATTAAAATAATTTTCTTAAAATTACAACTAAAGTTTATTTTACTTTAATTAATTTATTTCGTTTCTAACAGATAATTAAAACCTTTTTTTTTTAATGGAAAAAATTGATTATCAGAAAGTATAATAAAGATTTAATAATAAAATAAGAGTGCCTAAAGATTTAATAATTTTATATTTACACTAAACAATAAAATGAATTTACATCAACAATATTATTTTACATATCTGTACAACAATTTTTTTTTCTTTTTGTTCGTATAAATTATAAAAACAGCCCCAATTACAAGAATCTGGAATTAAACAAATTCATTGCTTTCTTTTCTTTTCTTTAATAATTATGTACAATGAAAATGTTTACGTTGTCACTAACTGAAATTATTTTCTCTGTTATTTCGAACAACAATCAAGTTACATCTAAACTTTAGGAAGAGAAAGAATTTTCTTGTGGGATATTCAACATACCAGAACATGAGCATACTAAATTGCTCACACAACAAATAACAGACAACATTTTTCTTTCATTTTTTTTTTCTTTCTTTCTTCGTTCGAGTCTCTTCCATAATTCAAGCAAAGGTTGTTCAGTAATTAAAAATTATAATTAAAAACAGGCTGCATCTTATGAACATGTTTCGGATTATTTTCATTAATCCAACATTCGAGTATTGTTAACTATAATTTGAACTTTAGAAGCGAAGTACATTGTTAATACTGTCTACACCTATAACGGTGTATATGATATTCATGTAAATTATTAATAAAAAAAATGACAATTCTTGATATAATTTTTTGTTTTTTTTTTTAATTATTTTACACGTTCGATCGCGTGAAATTTTAAATTTCATTAGTTTTCAAAAAGTATTGACGAAATAAATAAGATGGCTTCTTCTTTCTTCAGTTCGCTCTTTTCTTGCTTTTGAAATACGGAATTGAATCATACCCCATAGACTTGGCAGGATTAGAACAAGATATGTGTTTTTATTTTTATTTTATTTTTTTCCTTCACGATATTCTGACCAAATCTGTCATAGAATCCATATCCTAAGAAGAAAAATCTTCATCGTTTTTTACACAAAGTNAAAGAAATACATTCCCTTAGATAACAGCTTTTTTTTCCTTACTATTTCCATCAGTTATTTATTTTTATCATAAAATATTTATAAGTTTGTATTGACTATTTTAACTTCTTTTTTTTCTGTTCTATATTTTAACTCGTTAAACTAAAAGAATTGATTTTTAAAGTTTCTATTGATAATAAATAATAAATACTTTTGAAAAATATTGTATAATAACATTAAAAATGAAAAAAAAATGATTATTAACCAAGTAATAACTTAATATAAATGTTATGCACTTTTTTATTCTCAAAAAATTAATTTATTTTTATATTTAAATTATAAAAAAATCTCCAAAATATCATTTAATTAATTAATTTATTCAGTTTTTTTTTGTTAAATAAAAGTGTAAACTTCGGTTCCAACTCGAAACAAATTTGTTTTTTCTGTTACATTTTGCTACGTTCCATTAGATAAAGGTGCGGGTTATATACGAATATCTGCAGTTATTTGTTTATTTACACGATTGCGTTACGTTTACATTTTAATTTATTAAGTTTATATCCATGAAAACGAAAAAAAGTTTACGCTTAATATGCGCTTAAACATTAACAAGATATTAAATCCGAAAATAAGGTAAATTCCAATGGTGAGATGGGAAACCAATATTTAATCATACTAATAGAGTCACAGATATACTTAGTGAATCTTAATATATTCACATGGGTGTTCATTAGCAATAATAACCATGCTACTTTTCTCTTCGGAGAATAGGAAACATGATTATTATTACGAAAGAAGAACGAATATATGTATATAAATTACATCCGAGCTATTACCAATATTATTATCAACTAATTCAAATTCTTCAGTCATTTCTGCCAAACTCATCTTCTTTTCCTTTATTTATTTATTTATTTTTTTTAATATTTAATTATAATTTAATTGATAAAATTGTTAATGTTTACGATAGAAAATTAAATAAAATGAAAGATTATATAATATAAAATGAACTAAATACCACAACTATTTCTCAATTTTGTATTTTTAATGCGGAAATTTAATTTTGTAAAAATGGAAAACTTTTGTTCTATTTAAATATAGAAAATGAAACATTCAACAGAGTAAATATACACATTTTTAATTTAAGCATAAAATAAATTGATCAATTTTGTGATTTATAGCTTATCTCCTAATAGAAAAGAAAGTCGAGATAAAGTATTTGATCCTGATGTAATTGCTGCTACCAAAGAAAAAAAAATAATTCTAGTTCAACAATAAAAAAAAAAATTTACTCGAGTTAATCAATTAGCCGAGTTAATGAAGCAAAACAAAGAAGAAAAGCAAAAATTACAATTACAATTAAACAAAAAATGTGTATTCACATTCCCTTAATAACAATAATTATTATTATACATTTAATGTTTTCTGGAATTATTAAAAAAATCTAGAATTGTAGATAGGAAGATGCAGTCTGGAGTAGGAATTTAATCCGCATTTACATAATATCTGCAGTATTAGAGGTAATAACTCTTTGCAATTCCTTGTTAATCTTACCAGATGCAACACCCACCTCTAAAATAGACTTGTCTATAAATTAAAATTAAATTCGATGAATGATTTAGAATTAATGACATCGTAGCGAGAAGGATAGGGAGTGGTCGAACTTAGTTAGTTAGTCAAAGAGCCCAATTACAGAACCACCGACAACAAAAACATTGCCAGCTTCACCTTGCTAATTCCCTGCCAATTATGGAATCTAATCACGGCTTATGGGATTAATGTACGAGTGGCAGAAATCGCGCTAGATTAGAAAAATTCCATTGTACTGGTTCCGAGTACAAAGACAATCTACAGACATTCCCACCTGCCGGTATCATGAATAATTGCTACTAAATGCCCAGTTTACAAAATCCTCTTCTATCTCTAATAACTAACTAAGTAGAGTCTTTAATCCTTTTGGGAAAATTTTCTAAAAATTTGATGTAACAGTTAAAATTTCTAGAATATAAATAAGTGTAGTACTTACCTTATTGCTGAGAGCTCCTGCAGTTAATAACGTCATTAGGGAAATATGTCTAATATACCAAGCTTCGTTCCTATATGACTTGTTACTTAAATCTTCAAAACATGAAATATTTATTTTATTTTTTTCCTTCACGATATTCTGACCAAATCTGTCATAGAATCCATATCCTAAGAAGAAAAATCTTCATCGTTTTTTACACAAAGTCAGAGTATCTGTAAAAGAAATGGTAAAAAATAAAATGAAACTCGATTTATTTATATTTTTATATTCTGTTTTAAAAAACTTCTATAAATTAATGACAATAATATGAGATAATTTATATTAATTACGGGATGATAAATTAGATAAAAATAATTAAAAAACAAAAAAAGTAGATCAAGAATGAAAGTTCTATTCAGTAATCATATATAGTTATAAAATTTATTTTGCTACTCTTAAACGAAATGGAAAGATCTAAAGAGGAACATCAGAATTAATAAAATCTTTCTGACATGGTGAGACTTTATAAGATCATGCCCGCTCGTCCTCAATAACTTTTCAAGCTTTGGACTGATTTCAACAAACTTTGTCAGAGATGTAGAAATATATACGAATTCTATAAAGTTCTACAGCTTTATTAATATATTTTTCTGTTTATTTTTAATTTATTATTTTTTTTTATTAAACTGTAATTATATTATTTAGAAATAATAGGAAAAAAAATATTTATTTTTTAATATGTTTGTATAAGATTTTTCAATAGATAATGGAAGATTTTCTTCCCAGAAAACGAACTTATAGACGAAGTAAAATATTATATAATATAATAATTGTTATAAAAAGTATATATATATATAATCAAAATAAAGTAATAATTATACTATTTATTATAAAATAAACTCCAATAAAAAGAATTTAATGAATTTATATTATTAATTTCTTAATATATCTGGCGATTTTAAATTATAGTTTAGATTTATGAGACTCTTATATAAGTTTATATAATGTAAAATCCAAACACATACTGTATCTATTGTATAAGGTTTAATATACAAGCAAGGACGGATTTTAGACTTGTTATAGCCTAAGCTATCACATACAGAAAGAAATCCTTCCACATAGTAATAAATTAAAAATTTTAAGACACTAAGCTACGACTTGTTTAGTTTAAGCATAAATAGGGCCCTAAATAAAGGAATAATGTATCTAGATTGAATAGCAGTAAGAGTTTATCTTTGTGTGTGTCTGATACCCGAGACCCTAAGCATAATATTAAAATTTTAATTAATAAAAAGAGTGTATAATATTACTTAAAACTAAATATAAAATAATTATAACAATTTTTTTAAAAAAAGAAAAAAAAATTAAATAACTTTTAACTCTAAAAATAATTTCTAATAAAAACTTTTTTTTAAATATTATGCTTTTACGTACGTTTGAATTATTACTTAATTTAATTTTTAATGCGGAAATTTAATTTTGTAAAAATGGAAAACTTTTGTTCTATTTAAATATAGAAAATGAAACATTCAACAGAGTAAATATACACATTTTTAATTTAAGCATAAAATAAATTGATCAATTTTGTGATTTATAGCTTATCTCCTAATAGAAAAGAAAGTCGAGATAAAGTATTTGATCCTGATGTAATTGCTGCTACCAAAGAAAAAAAAATAATTCCAGTTCAACAATAAAAAAAAAATTTACTCGAGTTAATCAATTAGCCGAGTTAATGAAGCAAAACAAAGAAGAAAAGCAAAAATTACAATTACAATTAAACAAAAAATGTGTATTCACATTCCCTTAATAACAATAATTATTATTATACATTTAATGTTTTCTGGAATTATTAAAAAAATCTAGAATTGTAGATAGGAAGATGCAGTCTGGAGTAGGAATTTAATCCGCATTTACATAATATCTGCAGTATTAGAGGTAATAACTCTTTGCAATTCCTTGTTAATCTTACCAGATGCAACACCCACCTCTAAAATAGACTTGTCTATAAATTAAAATTAAATTCGATGAATGATTTAGAATTAATGACATCGTAGCGAGAAGGTAGGGAGTGGTCGAACTTAGTTAGTTAGTCAAAGAGCCCAATTACAGAACCACCGACAACAAAAACATTGCCAGCTTCACCTTGCTAATTCCCTGCCAATTATGGAATCTAATCACGGCTTATGGGATTAATGTACGAGTGGCAGAAATCGCGCTAGATTAGAAAAATTCCATTGTACTGGTTCCGAGTACAAAGACAATCTACAGACATTCCCACCTGCCGGTATCATGAATAATTGCTACTAAATGCCCAGTTTACAAAATCCTCTTCTATCTCTAATAACTAACTAAGTAGAGTCTTTAATCCTTTTGGGAAAATTTTCTAAAAATTTGATGTAACAGTTAAAATTTCTAGAATATAAATAAGTGTAGTACTTACCTTATTGCTGAGAGCTCCTGCAGTTAATAACGTCATTAGGGAAATATGTCTAATATACCAAGCTTCGTTCCTATATGACTTGTTACTTAAATCTTCAAAACATGAAATATAAATAAACAAATTTTTAAAATTATTTTTATTTATATTTAAACATTTAAATGTGAATTTTTTAAAATTATTTTTAAGGGAAATTCTTATTTTTTCCTCACTTTTGTTACTTAATTTTTTTGATTTTTTTAATAATTAAAAGACTATTGTTGAAGATGGTGGTTAGTTTTTTTTCTTTTATTTAGTTTATTTTTCTTTATTTCTCGGAGAAAAAAAAAAATTTTTTTCCTAAATCGAAGAAAGAAATAATCTACCGTTTCTATAAAAGAAGAAAATAAATAACAAACATATATATTTATTTATGTTTCCTTTGCTGTTGGTTAGAAAGAAAAGATTTCCTCTTTATCTCCAGGAAACTTTTCTATCGTACTTCATAAAGTTAAAATTCTACAAATAAATAAATAAATAAATAAATAATATCTAAAAATATAAATCGATACGTATGACAATCGTCGATAAATACGATATTTAGCCTATAACTCGACTTTCTAGCAATATTTTTATGTAAAATGTAACAGATTTGCTTTATTACTCCTCCTTGTACAATATTGTATTTTATATTTTATTTTTCAATTCCCAATTGTTGTATAGATAATGCTCGAGTTGTATTCGATACTTTTGCAATTCAATAAGTTAAAATATATTTATATCTACAAAATGTTCTTTTGGGTTTATATTGTCAAATAACAATTTTACACTTGAGAATGAGATGCGATCGTTTATAATCTAGAAGAGCATTAGCGTAAAAATGTCAACGGTTTGCATTTTTCCCAAGAAAGTCGTGGGGAGTAAGACAATGTTGATGATTTCTCGACGGAACGAAAAAGTTGATAAAAGAGGATACCCAGAGGATACTGTGAAAAATTCCCAAGTATACTCTCTCTCGTATAGATGCTGGAATTTATAGAAAATTTCGGAATATTGAAAAAAACGAAAAACGAAAAAGTAAATAATGAAAAATTTACTGTTGTTTATCCATTTTACATTTTGTAATTTCCAACTTTTTCATATGAAAAGAAATACATTCCCTTAGATAACAGCTTTTTTTTCCTTACTATTTCCATCAGTTATTTATTTTTATCATAAAATATTTATAAGTTTGTATTGACTATTTTAACTTCTTTTTTTTCTGTTCTATATTTTAACTCGTTAAACTAAAAGAATTGATTTTTAAAGTTTCTATTGATAATAAATAATAAATACTTTTGAAAAATATTGTATAATAACATTAAAAATGAAAAAAAAATGATTATTAACCAAGTAATAACTTAATATAAATGTTATGCACTTTTTTATTCTCAAAAAATTAATTTATTTTATTAAATTTTTTTTAAACAGCTACCGGGCATAATTAAAAAACAAAAAAAGTAGATCAAGAATGAAAGTTCTATTCAGTAATCATATATAGTTATAAAATTTATTTTGCTACTCTTAAACGAAATGGAAAGATCTAAAGAGGAACATCAGAATTAATAAAATCTTTCTGACATGGTGAGACTTTATAAGATCATGCCCGCTCGTCCTCAATAACTTTTCAAGCTTTGGACTGATTTCAACAAACTTTGTCAGAGATGTAGAAATATATACGAATTCTATAAAGTTCTACAGCTTTATTAATATATTTTTCTGTTTATTTTTAATTTATTATTTTTTTTTATTAAACTGTAATTATATTATTTAGAAATAATAGGAAAAAAAATATTTATTTTTTAATATGTTTGTATAAGATTTTTCAATAGATAATGGAAGATTTTCTTCCCAGAAAACGAACTTATAGACGAAGTAAAATATTATATAATATAATAATTGTTATAAAAAGTATATATATATATANGGTTAACTGATCCCCCTGACTAAGGATTCTGAGATTGTGTGACTATCTTCCACAAAAATGATTGATTGTAGCGGCAAATCGAAATTCTCTCACCTCAACTCGGACTATGTCAATGATAGAAACAGTAGCGCTAGTCGAATGAATTGTATAGAAGACACGTCGAGAATAAGAATCTTTCTTTCGTATGTGGCAGAAACGATCGAAGAAAGTCTCGCTGACTTTTATACCCGAGTATAAAACCGTAATAAACCTTTCGTTAGCTGTATTTCGTGACCAGAAGGTCGATTACCTTTCTCTTATCGTTTTGTACAGTCGCGCTCCCCTGCTCTTCATCCTCCTCTTCCTATCTCTTACTATTGTGTTTAGTACGGTATTTAATCAATAATAATGTATAGCATCATTCGAATATGTCTCTTAACCATTAAAATAATGAGTAAAGGTATAATTGTCATATTAATATTCCCGCTAGCGTGTCGAAAATAATGAGATTGAGTTAGACCGGAAAATGCAAAAATTATATTCTGGATCCGTTTCTAAAGTTGAAAACTCTCTATTTTTCAACTTAAACCCCATCATTACAATAGTTTTAATTATACAAAAGCTAATTTTGGATATACTAATGTTTTTTAAACTTAATGGAAGCGTAGCGTATATATACGAGAAACAGTCTTTCTATTCGCTTAATTTAACTAGAAAATACAATAAAATAATAAAGTTATCCTTGGAATTATTCTTTTTTAAAATAATATTATTATTATATTTTAAATTTTTGAATTAAGTAGGAATCGAGTCGATTTTTATCTTAAAAAAACACCTCACTCCGATATCGATTTTTGAAAGGATTC
Source organism: Centruroides sculpturatus (assembly GCF_000671375.1). Classification (NCBI taxonomy): domain Eukaryota; kingdom Metazoa; phylum Arthropoda; class Arachnida; order Scorpiones; family Buthidae; genus Centruroides; species Centruroides sculpturatus. Next base: position 406,739 of record NW_019384607.1, on the reverse strand, counting down.
ATTGTAATTTATTCTAATTTACTTTAGTTATAAAACACTGTATATATATGAAAGAATTTAATTGATAAGTAAAGAATAAAAGTTTAAAAAGAATCTTTAAATATCGGATAAAAATTTTCAATTTCTCTAAATATAAAATATGCAAATGATATTAATAAAGGAGTAAATTAGCATTTTGATGAAACGGTAAATATGAGCATGGGAAAAATTTCCATAGTTACGATATTTTGATATAACAAGTAACGTAGGTTTGAGAAAAATCCTATTTTCATTTTGTTTTACGTTCTTTCCCCCCTCTTTTAGAAAGTCTAATAGAATACACAAAGATGATTGAAAACACCAAAGCTATTACAGGAATTTAATAAACTTCAAGTTCCGTTTTTCATCTTCTTTCAACTTCGTTTCATCGCGCAAAAGTTTTATGTACATTCTGAGGATAAGATTTTTCTTATAAAGTCTATTTTGAACAGGAAATTAGAAGTAGTAGAGTAAGAAAAACAATGGAGAATAACGACTGGTGTTGAGAACGAAGGAATTAAAAAGAAATCATAAGAAAAACAAATCACTTGGTAAAGATTAAAATGCTCCTATCAATGGGTGACAGTCAAAAGTCAAATATCGTCGAGTATGAGAAATTGTCTACGCTAAACAATCTCTAGCAATGCATTTTTCTACCTTTTTATGGAGTTTCCTTTTAAAATTGGAAAAGTAAAATAAAAATAAAAAAAAATAACTAAAGTCTTTTTCGCTTTTCGTTATTTTAAAGTCCATTATACTTTAAAAATTTTAATATCACGCTCGCTTTGTTTTATTTACAAAGGCTACATTGTTTACTTTTTCTCTTTTTTTACACACATAAAATTTCAAATTTAAAACTTGATTTAAAATATTTAATGTCACTTCTTGTAGGATAAATATACTTTAGTAAGATTTATTAATTTTGTGTAGATTTGCAACAAGGGAGGGAAAAATGTCCTCCTAAGAGCATTATTCTTATTATATGATTTATTCGAAATTGTATTTATCTGTCGACAATTTCAATTATTTATAAAGCAAAGGACAGTTTTTCAAGTGAAATGGCCAGAGAATAGAATTCATTAGTATTCTGTTGGGCTAAGCCGCTCATAATCACCATATATCTGCAGAAAGAGTGCTTCAGATCAGGAGTTACCACTGTTACTTTATTAAATTCGGTTGTATGAGTGTTGCATTACAGAATAGCACCTGTTATATATATATATATAGCACCTGTTATATATATATATATATATAACAGGTGCTATTCTGTGTATATATATATATATATATATTTGTAAGGAAAAATCTTGTCTTTTCATTCGTTTCGAATTCAATTTTTAGTGTCTTTTTTTTTCAATTTTTACTTTCAATTTTCATGTAGTAGTTGTTAGCAGTGGGTTCCTTAAATGGAATTTTTACCTCAACCTCCATTAATGCTATCGACGACTGAGAGCGTGGAGCATTTGCTGACTCACGAGTTGATGCTTTCCATTCATTTGCTAGTGCTTGTGATGTTGAAGATCGATTGGTTTTGGTTCAGTCGGAGTAGAATACGATTCTTACGAGCGGTTGAAAGCTTCTCACCAATGCTATACTTCAGTCTTTTATATATATATATGGGATTTTTTTAACTCAGACTTTCAAAAATGGGGATCTATAGTTGATTAAACACGTGTGATTCTTTCGTATTTTTTACCACTTTAAATTCTTTTCGAAGTGAAATGTCGATAGCTTTCTCTTTTCTACGCGTGCTTTTACATTATTTTCTCATTTTCGTGTTAAAAATATCCTTTAAATTGAGAATTTTTTTTACAATTACCAAAATAAAGTATCGTGTTTCCGACTGGAAAACATAAAAGAAAAAAAAAATCCAACTTTTCTGAATTTCTCTAATCACGTTGAAAATCTTATAAATATGAAGTTTATAAAAGTGGATTAATTCAATTTTTTATGCATTTACGAATGATATAAGTAATTTAAAATGCTAGGTTTTTTTAAATCTTTCTTATCACTTATGGAAAATTAAATTAAATTAACATCATTACTACTTTACTCCTAGTCGAAAAATCATTTACACCAGTTAAAATTTATCTTTAAAATATATATATATATATGAAAGAATTTAATTGATAAGTAAAGAATAAAAGTTTAAAAAGAATCTTTAAATATCGGATAAAAATTTTCAATTTCTCTAAATATAAAATATGCAAATGATATTAATAAAGGAGTAAATTAGCATTTTGATGAAACGGTAAATATGAGCATGGGAAAAATTTCCATAGTTACGATATTTTGATATAACAAGTAACGTAGGTTTGAGAAAAATCCTATTTTCATTTTGTTTTACGTTCTTTCCCCCCTCTTTTAGAAAGTCTAATAGAATACACAAAGATGATTGAAAACACCAAAGCTATTACAGGAATTTAATAAACTTCAAGTTCCGTTTTTCATCTTCTTTCAACTTCGTTTCATCGCGCAAAAGTTTTATGTACATTCTGAGGATAAGATTTTTCTTATAAAGTCTATTTTGAACAGGAAATTAGAAGTAGTAGAGTAAGAAAAACAATGGAGAATAACGACTGGTGTTGAGAACGAAGGAATTAAAAAGAAATCATAAGAAAAACAAATCACTTGGTAAAGATTAAAATGCTCCTATCAATGGGTGACAGTCAAAAGTCAAATATCGTCGAGTATGAGAAATTGTCTACGCTAAACAATCTCTAGCAATGCATTTTTCTACCTTTTTATGGAGTTTCCTTTTAAAATTGGAAAAGTAAAATAAAAATAAAAAAAATAACTAAAGTCTTTTTCGCTTTTCGTTATTTTAAAGTCCATTATACTTTAAAAATTTTANAGTCTTCTTTATATATATATATATATATATAAAAGTGGGCACAATATACAGAGCTTAGTTTAGTGTTTGGGAGTATTGATGCGAAACGGAAACCAAAGTAATCGCCTGAAGACTTAAGTGAAACATTTGATGAAGGTTCTTACTCTGAAGGATTATCTTTTCGAATGGATTAGGCGGAAATGATTCAGATAAATCTTCAACAAGTTATTGTTAATGCATTTAACCAAGCAAATTTTACCAGGATGCTTCCTTCATCCTTACAACTTAATATAGAGGATGCTATATGCAGTGAAGAAGGTTTAATGCGATTTTTCTACTTTCAACGTGTTTTTATCTCTTGGATTATAAATCATTTGGAAACTGGTAATTTTATACGCTCGAATTTCTCAGAGAACGACGATTTCTTTCCGAAAATCTTTCAACCTTTAACTCGAATTTTCCCCCTCCCTAGCTTCAATGGAAAAAAAAAAACTATTCAATTAATTTTGTTTAATAATAATAATAATAATACTTAAAATCAATTACGTGCAAATTATTTTTTTTAGAAATTTGAGATTTAATTACTTAATTAAGCATTTATTTATGTAAAGTTTTAAGTTTTTAATGCGTGTTGTACACTGTACAAGTAAAAAGAAGTTTATTAAAGAATTCTATTTCGTAATAAGACTATCCTTGTAAAGTTGTGAAAACAGAATAAAAAACAAAGCTGAAAAGTATAAAGTTTGATCGAAACTCGTCAGTAGCTGGCCGTAAATTTTGAAATGTTGAACCTCTAGGGAAACAGTAAATGTTGGAAAGTTGGTAAGAAGCTTTAGTTTGAGTCGAAACAACGATTGAAAGAGAATAGAGGATCTTTACATCTAGTGTTTAAAAGTAGCCATGTGGTAGAGAGGTTTATGGGGCGTTACGTTCCTGTGGAGACTTTGTAAATTGAGTTTGGTGGTTGCTGTAAAAGGCAATCTATACGACGTGCTACAAACACGCGATATAAAACAGCACGTCTACATTGTACGTGTCCTTTTTACTCACGATCACCTTAGTAATGTGAGATTCCACCCCGTTAATGTAATTTCTGTAGTCCGTGGGAGTTTTATCGATTCTACTTTGTAGTGGTAATTACTCATTATTCTACTTAATTGAAATTAAGAAAAGTACACTCTTTAAATTTTATAAGTTGAGGCCATTTCTCACTGTAATAAGTCGGCCGCTGGCGGAGAGTTATCGTATAAACGGGAAACGTAGTAAAATTTATGTTATAACGAAGTCGTCGGCAAATAAAAATATTTATGTAAATATTTTATGTACCTTGGCACAGAACTGTCGAGACAAAAATGTTAAAGACATTAGTCTAGATGGTCCATCCCTCTAGAGAGAGAATCATTGAGAAGACAGATAGGACATGCAGATGGTCCTGGAGTGCGGTGAATTCATTTTTAAATAAAACGGTGAAAGAGAAGAGAGGAAAAAAGTCTCGTAATTCTAACGTTATCTCGCGGGAGACAAGAGGAAAAAAATAAGAATGTACTGTACAGAGAAGAGGTAGTTGAGGAAAGACTAATGGATCCACAGCCCGAGGAACGAGCAGGGAGGGAGGAGGTAAGAATGAGTAGGAGGTTAGTAAGAACTCGGTTAACTGATCCCCCTGACTAAGGATTCTGAGATTGTGTGACTATCTTCCACAAAAATGATTGATTGTAGCGGCAAATCGAAATTCTCTCACCTCAACTCGGACTATGTCAATGATAGAAACAGTAGCGCTAGTCGAATGAATTGTATAGAAGACACGTCGAGAATAAGAATCTTTCTTTCGTATGTGGCAGAAACGATCGAAGAAAGTCTCGCTGACTTTTATACCCGAGTATAAAACCGTAATAAACCTTTCGTTAGCTGTATTTCGTGACCAGAAGGTCGATTACCTTTCTCTTATCGTTTTGTACAGTCGCGCTCCCCTGCTCTTCATCCTCCTCTTCCTATCTCTTACTATTGTGTTTAGTACGGTATTTAATCAATAATAATGTATAGCATCATTCGAATATGTCTCTTAACCATTAAAATAATGAGTAAAGGTATAATTGTCATATTAATATTCCCGCTAGCGTGTCGAAAATAATGAGATTGAGTTAGACCGGAAAATGCAAAAATTATATTCTGGATCCGTTTCTAAAGTTGAAAACTCTCTATTTTTCAACTTAAACCCCATCATTACAATAGTTTTAATTATACAAAAGCTAATTTTGGATATACTAATGTTTTTTAAACTTAATGGAAGCGTATATATACGAGAAACAGTCTTTCTATTCGCTTAATTTAACTAGAAAATACAATAAAATAATAAAGTTATCCTTGGAATTATTCTTTTTTAAAATAATATTATTATTATATTTTAAATTTTTGAATTAAGTAGGAATCGAGTCGATTTTTATCTTAAANGGTATATTTAATTTATTATAAATTATAGAAAAATAACAAGTTTCAACTATGTGGCGCCATCTGTAATTGGAATTTGTTAAAATTTTTAAGATGATATATTTATTTTATTACGATTAAAGTGTAATTAAGTTATTACATTTAGACATTTCTTTGATTTCTAAAAAGAAGATTTCCGAGAAGAAATAAGCTCCGAATTAATATCAGAAGAGGCTTAATCTTTAATAACAAAGGATAGTTTTTCTGTGTTAGATAATTTTTCCCAGAGCAAAATCTCATCTCTCATGAGAATCCTTTATCTACCAAAGGAGGTAAAAACTTCTCTCCCTTTAGGGAATTAACTTATCCTATCTTCTTAATTCTAAGTATTACACAGGAATAATAGTTCACCATTCGTTACGTAATTTACTTTTCTCGTTATCTTAAATAAGAATAATTTTAATTGGTTTAATTTTAACTGCGAAATAATTTATAACGCTAAGTACTTGTGTTAAACCGTTTAAAATCTTCAAATTTTCAACTTAGAGATTTAAACCGTTAAACGACTCTTAAATCGATTAATTGGAAGAAAAAAAACAAACAATTTAATTGAGTAAATTAATTAAATCACTACTCTTAAACACATTCATTAAGTTAATTACGTTTAATTACGCTAAAAGAAAATTATAATAGTGGACACCGTCGGTGGCTCCATCTAGAGACGAAGAAATGAATTAAAGTGGTATGTATAAATTGAATTTTATGGATTCGAGTAAAAAATCAATTTAATTCAATTCGAGAATGGATTTGTGGATAATAAATGAAATTTTTTAAAGTTACCGTGAATAATGCCTCTTTCGCTCATTTAAATAATATATGATACAGGAATGCATTAAAGCGTAACTATGTCGTCCCTCCCAGACGTTTAATTTAATGTTAAAAAATTACTTAATGGAACTTTAAACCATTAGAAACGACGTTGATATACATTTATTCGATAATTTTCAGCATTGGGAGCCATTGGATTCTACGTAACAACATAAAAAAACAATGAAGTATTATGACGTTGTAACGAAGATCCCTTCACTAAAATTCGATATTCCTTTGATAGAAAACTTAATAATGGATCTATAGCATCACTAGACTATACTTTACTTCATTCTTAGTAAGTAGGGAAATGTATTATTAAGTCTATAATTTAATTCCTAATTGTTACGTCTAGAGAGAACCTAGCAAATGTACAGACCGGATTGTTAGACTATACACTAATATATTTCCTAATTACTATAGCCTAGAGACAAGTTGAGAGTAGGAAAATGTACCTTTAGGATTGTCCAGATTATTATATATATCGTAATTGTTAACTTCCTAGAGACAATCCAGCAAATGCACTAGCCGAATTGAGTCTATAATAGATTTCCTAATTGTTATATTCTAGATAATGCTACCAAATAGGAAAATATATATATATACAAAGGCCATTGATTGTGTTATATATTTCCTAATTATATGGTCCTAGAGTTAATCGAATGACAAGAAATTTATCTTTTCTACTTGATGTATATAGACGTGTATTGATTTTGTAGCTTATAATAGATATAGTACCCCAAGTTTAGTATAATTAGAGACTTTTATAGAGTAGTATACATCTATAACAATGTATATTTTATAATAATAATAATAATTTCGAACTTAACTGCATAAACAAGATTAAAATTACTTTCCAGATAGATTCCTTAATGACTCTCTTGTATAATTGATGCCGTTTCAACATGAATTAAGCATAATTTATTGTGTTACTTTAATAACTTTACCATCTGTCATTTAAATGAAGATAATTTGTAAATAAATTAATTTTTATTTGTATATTTTGCATCTGTAAATTCCTGTGTATTGCTAGAAGGAGTGGCTCCGTATAGAAGCTTTATAATTAAATATATGTTATAAATTATGTTATACTTAAATATATATTCATTTATTCTCTAAGAGAACGAATAAAATGAATATCTGTGATAGAAAGTGGAGTATAATCATTCTTTTAACTGATTATACTTCGAATTATTACTAGAGTTATAGCTTAATTATTCAAATTTTAATTCCATATTTTTAAAATACTAATGAATATTTAAATATTTATCGATTTTCTTATTTTACATATTATAACAATAATATGTAAATAGTAGATAAATTAAACCAGGAACAGAGAGAGAGAGGCATCACTCCTCTTTGAAGCCATAAAAAAATTAATAAAACAAATAAAAAATAGAACTGTAATATATATAATATTCACGTTATTTTTTTATATATGAAGGATTAAATTTTAGGACCCTGTATACAGAGCCCGAGCCAAATTACTCGTCTCTTCTACGTGGCACTGTATAAAGTATTGAAAGAATTTACAAATTTAATATATTTTTACATAATAATTTAAATGATTGATAAAATTATGAAAGAAAATATATTTTTAAAGTTTTATCTTTTAAATCTTGTAGATTTTCTTTTAATTTTATAGGTTAAAATGCTTATTTACTATCCTGTTTATTAAGTTTGTCAGGACTCGTGGTCATCTCCTTCATTCCCTATGCATTATTATTGAATTTTCTAGTTTTGTAATTTATAATTTTTTAAAAAATTTAAATATTTATACGAAATTAATAATAATAAAAATAAAATCAAATAACGAAATATTATTTAGAATTTTTCGGGAAATTTTAAACTCATAGACAGACAGATGAGATGGGATGAGACCCTGATTAATGACAATTACCATCCCCAATCAACTTAAAAGCTGAAAAATATATAAAATTAATAAAACAAATAAAAATGCCCATTTATAATGGCATATTTTCTCTTAAATTAATGAATTTTTGATGTTTTTTCCGTGTCAAAGTCTCATCATCCCTATGTCAAAAGACTTCTTACACACCCCTTCTACCTTAGATTTTTGTAGTTTATATATAATATATAAATATTTTCTCAACTTAACACTAATTAATTATTATTTACTCACTTGTTACAGCTCATAGTTTAGAAAAAATTTAATTAAAATTTATTTTCTACGAAGTGACTTTAACTGTTTTACGGTAGCCTATAGAAGCAGGCTACAGAATGTTGAGGTATACTTTTATATAAAAGAAAAAAAAATATGGCAAAATAACTTTGTATCAAAGTATCATTTACTCTTTTATGAATAATATTTTTGCCTAAACAAAATACTTCCATTCGATCTTTTTGACATTCAAACATTGTTACTATAGCAGCAATATTTTATTCTTGGTTGAGAATGGCAGATACGGCGGAAAAAAAGATACCAAATTGCATTTTATGATCGCATACAAAATAGAATTGTATATGATAGGTTTTAAATATTTAAAAGTTCTTTTTTTACGCAGCATTTGTTATTAAAGGTACGAAAATTTGCTTATATAAATATAAATATCGCATTTTTACGGTAAAACAAACACGTTTTTAAAGTTATTTTTTTTTTAATANTAAAATTTAAATTTTTTTTCAATAAGAAAGGATGGAAGGAGAAAGAGAAACGAAAGAGGAATTACTCTGTTATTTTATAAAGAAGTTTTTATTTTTTTTTTCCTCTTAACTTTTCTTATTTTTTTCTTTATAGCGATGACCATTAAACTTTTGAGAAAAGTCTAACGGTGACCGGTAAATGGACTCGACTGGACTATCCTCTAGAGAACAGCAAACACCGGAGGAAGCATTTATCTTAAAGAACAAATGTACTGTCACAGATCGAAGCAAAAATAGAGTAGACGTAATTCCTAATGACGTACACTTGTACAATTTAGTCGAGGAAAAAGTATCAGTAATTACAAGTTTCAATCGCTGACGTACAACGAATTTTCGGGGTGACGTCGAAAAGGGAACATTGTTACAAATCACTAAGTTAGGACGTGTGTAGGTCCTATAACGGTGCAAAATAGCCGAAAGAAGAGAATGGAGAACACAGGCCGTTTGTTGTAACGATAATAGTACCCTATAGAAGTCATGCTTTCGTCACATGCCTCTAGATTTATAGGGGCATTCGCTATAAGTCGAATTGATTTGGTCCTTAGTTAGCAACAGCTGGACATTGGTGGCTAACTGACCATTCCTGTCAAAAAAGGCGGCACGAAAGAAATATTCTAGTTGCTGCCATCGACTTTTGCTATCAATAATTCCATCCCTCTTTCTTCTTTCTCCCATAAAATTGATTTTATCCCATCAGAAATTTGAATTTTTCCAGCTTTCTTTATATTAAATGTTTCTCCAGTTTAAAAATAATTTTAAAAAATTATTTTTATTTAAAAAGGAATATAATATATATTACAATTTCCAATTTCTTTTATCTTAAATCTAAAATAACTTTACTAAAATTAAATTATAAAAAGGGTTAATACATGTGCTGCCATCTGTTAACGAAATTTTTAACTCACTCCGATTTTTATTAATTAATTAAATTAATTATTACAAATAAAATTTATATTAGATGATAATAAATATTTTACACTAAAATATAAAATATAAAAAATGTTTTAAAATATAAATTTAATTTATTATAAATTATAGAAAAATAACAAGTTTCAACTATGTGGCGCCATCTGTAATTGGAATTTGTTAAAATTTTTAAGATGATATATTTATTTTATTACGATTAAAGTGTAATTAAGTTATTACATTTAGACATTTCTTTGATTTCTAAAAAGAAGATTTCCGAGAAGAAATAAGCTCCGAATTAATATCAGAAGAGGCTTAATCTTTAATAACAAAGGATAGTTTTTCTGTGTTAGATAATTTTTCCCAGAGCAAAATCTCATCTCTCATGAGAATCCTTTATCTACCAAAGGAGGTAAAAACTTCTCTCCCTTTAGGGAATTAACTTATCCTATCTTCTTAATTCTAAGTATTACACAGGAATAATAGTTCACCATTCGTTACGTAATTTACTTTTCTCGTTATCTTAAATAAGAATAATTTTAATTGGTTTAATTTTAACTGCGAAATAATTTATAACGCTAAGTACTTGTGTTAAACCGTTTAAAATCTTCAAATTTTCAACTTAGAGATTTAAACCGTTAAACGACTCTTAAATCGATTAATTGGAAGAAAAAAAACAAACAATTTAATTGAGTAAATTAATTAAATCACTACTCTTAAACACATTCATTAAGTTAATTACGTTTAATTACGCTAAAAGAAAATTATAATAGTGGACACCGTCGGTGGCTCCATCTAGAGACGAAGAAATGAATTAAAGTGGTATGTATAAATTGAATTTTATGGATTCGAGTAAAAAATCAATTTAATTCAATTCGAGAATGGATTTGTGGATAATAAATGAAATTTTTTAAAGTTACCGTGAATAATGCCTCTTTCGCTCATTTAAATAATATATGATACAGGAATGCATTAAAGCGTAACTATGTCGTCCCTCCCAGACGTTTAATTTAATGTTAAAAAATTACTTAATGGAACTTTAAACCATTAGAAACGACGTTGATATACATTTATTCGATAATTTTCAGCATTGGGAGCCATTGGATTCTACGTAACAACATAAAAAAACAATGAAGTATTATGACGTTGTAACGAAGATCCCTTCACTAAAATTCGATATTCCTTTGATAGAAAACTTAATAATGGATCTATAGCATCACTAGACTATACTTTACTTCATTCTTAGTAAGTAGGGAAATGTATTATTAAGTCTATAATTTAATTCCTAATTGTTACGTCTAGAGAGAACCTAGCAAATGTACAGACCGGATTGTTAGACTATACACTAATATATTTCCTAATTACTATAGCCTAGAGACAAGTTGAGAGTAGGAAAATGTACCTTTAGGATTGTCCAGATTATTATATATATCGTAATTGTTAACTTCCTAGAGACAATCCAGCAAATGCACTAGCCGAATTGAGTCTATAATAGATTTCCTAATTGTTATATTCTAGATAATGCTACCAAATAGGAAAATATATATATATACAAAGGCCATTGATTGTGTTATATATTTCCTAATTATATGGTCCTAGAGTTAATCGAATGACAAGAAATTTATCTTTTCTACTTGATGTATATAGACGTGTATTGATTTTGTAGCTTATAATAGATATAGTACCCCAAGTTTAGTATAATTAGAGACTTTTATAGAGTAGTATACATCTATAACAATGTATATTTTATAATAATAATAATAATTTCGAACTTAACTGCATAAACAAGATTAAAATTACTTTCCAGATAGATTCCTTAATGACTCTCTTGTATAATTGATGCCGTTTCAACATGAATTAAGCATAATTTATTGTGTTACTTTAATAACTTTACCATCTGTCATTTAAATGAAGATAATTTGTAAATAAATTAATTTTTATTTGTATATTTTGCATCTGTAAATTCCTGTGTATTGCTAGAAGGAGTGGCTCCGTATAGAAGCTTTATAATTAAATATATGTTATAAATTATGTTATACTTAAATATATATTCATTTATTCTCTAAGAGAACGAATAAAATGAATATCTGTGATAGAAAGTGGAGTATAATCATTCTTTTAACTGATTATACTTCGAATTATTACTAGAGTTATAGCTTAATTATTCAAATTTTAATTCCATATTTTTAAAATACTAATGAATATTTAAATATTTATCGATTTTCTTATTTTACATATTATAACAATAATATGTAAATAGTAGATAAATTAAACCAGGAACAGAGAGAGAGAGGCATCACTCCTCTTTGAAGCCATAAAAAAATTAATAAAACAAATAAAAAATAGAACTGTAATATATATAATATTCACGTTATTTTTTTATATATGAAGGATTAAATTTTAGGACCCTGTATACAGAGCCCGAGCCAAATTACTCGTCTCTTCTACGTGGCACTGTATAAAGTATTGAAAGAATTTACAAATTTAATATATTTTTACATAATAATTTAAATGATTGATAAAATTATGAAAGAAAATATATTTTTAAAGTTTTATCTTTTAAATCTTGTAGATTTTCTTTTAATTTTATAGGTTAAAATGCTTATTTACTATCCTGTTTATTAAGTTTGTCAGGACTCGTGGTCATCTCCTTCATTCCCTATGCATTATTATTGAATTTTCTAGTTTTGTAATTTATAATTTTTTAAAAAATTTAAATATTTATACGAAATTAATAATAATAAAAATAAAATCAAATAACGAAATATTATTTAGAATTTTTCGGGAAATTTTAAANGAGGAGGAAGAAGAGGAGGAGGAAGAGGAGATCGAGACCACTCAAATGTGTAGGCTGAACAAAGGAAGAAAGTGAGGGGATGAGAAAGAGAATAAGAAAGAAGAGATAAAGCTCCAATAGGGAAGATAGAATGAATAAGAAAGCGAAAAATAACTAAATAATAATAATAACTTTTAAATATAGATATTAATTTACAATTTACATAAATATGTTGAGAAAAAATTTACCCTTTAAATGCTTAAAATATAAATAATGTAATTAAATGTATAATTTAATACGTTAATATAGTTTGCTTTAGACTGCTTTTGAGATATTTTCAATGTTATATTTAAATATTAAACTGTAGTCCAATCAGAATTACTTTTTTTTTTATAAGCAATGTATAAATATACATGTAACATTTTAAACATGTACAATTAATAGTATATTTAAGTGACATATTAATGCATAATTGTATTTTTATGTTCTTTAAATGTAATATGTTTATATATGTTCATATATATGTTTAATGAATAGGGTTTCTCAAACGAGATCCCGGGATTCCGGTTGTGTTTTTAACCCGGGAAATTAATTCTTCTCATCCCGGAAAATCCCGCAAATTTCTTAAAAGTTCACTTTTTTCTTATTTTGTGTTAAGGTTGAGGAAATTTTGCAAATAGAAAGTATAATTAACACATAAACTGTCAGAATACATTTGTATTTATTAACTTTAAACCTACTTATTAGTTCTTTTAATTTTTCCTCGTTATGGCATGTCACAAATGGTCAATAATCAATACGTAGCTTATTTGTGGTAGGACTCTGAAAATTCTTTACTTGTCAGAACCNAAACTGTGATTATTTTATTAATTTTACCTCCAAATGAAACACACTACCACTGCATATTAAAATTTCAAGTTGCTTCTGCAGTTGAGCGATACCTAAGAGAAGATGAATGGGAATTTTTTTCAATTCTAACAACCATAGCATATGGAATGCTGACAGGTTAATTCCACCCTGGACGGTTTCAGCATTATTTAAAATCTAAAACAAAGCGAAATAAATTCATTTAACAGGAAAAAAAATAATTAAACAACATTTATATTAATAAAATTTCTTAATAATATTTTGTCTGAGTTCTTGAGTTAGTTTATTTGTATGTATATGGCAATAAGACATGCGAGTGATCTGCTAAGGAGGAAACATCTCATGGAGGCCTTTCTTTGAGAAACTGGCCCCTATTTAGCTGTCAGAAACATGAAGAAAACCTAAAAAACTCCACATGGCCAGCCCAATTTAGTAGTAGTAATTTTTTCTAATTCCAAAACATAGCCAATAAGTAATTTAAAAGTTTTTTCGGGTTTTCTTAAATGTATTTTACATATATAATAAAATAGACAATAAATTCTCTGAAAACTGAAGAATTTTTTGTGTTGATATGTGTATTTCAAGTTTTTATTGCTGGTAATTAACTACTTAGAACATGAGGAATGCAACACAATAAAAATTTCTATTATACTTTTATTAAAATTTCAACTGCTTAATGTTGCTGGTAACTTTTTAATAAGTAGTTTGTGCAGCTATATCCATAATATTGTAGGTTAAAACTATCTGAATAATATAATTTTATCAATATCAAAATCATTTAAAATCAAATATTTTTAGTTTATTTATTATTTCAAATAAACAAAGTTATAATTTTAATATTTTAAGTACAAAATTTCAAACAAGATAGTTTTCTATTTTTGTTTTGAAGATGACATTATGCAAGTGACCCTCATTCATGTGTAAACATTGTTCACATCTTCAAAGTATGTCATGCACAGGGCAGCGCAACATATTCTCAGAAATGTTATCGATTGCACAACAAATTTTTACCTTAGGAGTTTTGCTATTTTATGGACAAAAAGTGTGATATATAAAGATTGTCCACTAAATATAGAAACTCCTAAGGTAAACATTCCTCGTGAATTCAATAACATATCCGAAAATATGTTGTGCCATCCCATGCATAACATACTTGCAGACGTGAAGAGTGCTTGTGCACGAACAAGGGTCACTTGCATAATGTCATCTTCAAAACATAAAGGACAAACTATCTTATTCAAAATCTCATACTTGAAAACTTGTTTAAATACAGTATATTCAAATATTAATAACAGTCTATTCATATCACCCATTTTCCTTTTGGACCCTGTACATTAGATTTTGAACATGTACAAACATAAATCTAAACTGCCAGATTATTTCAGGCTATATTAAAGTTAATTTTTAATTAACAGAATTTGACTGTAAAATATCAAAAGTATGAGGCACAACTGTTACAAGTACACACAGAGTACCATAATACTTTTCAGCCAAATTCCATTAATTAATAATCCAGTAGCTTATGTTTGTCAATAGATCATGATTTAGAATATACGATTCTAAAAGCATTTATCCAGATTAAATCTCACCCTGGCTTCTAAAGAAGTATTTTATTTTTCTGTTTAATTTGATGTTGAGTCATTAGTATGATTACATTGTTCAAAGCTATTTTTAAAGTACTGTATTAAGATTATCATTGATTATATTTTAATAAATTTTAAATTTTCTTATTCACTCAAATGTTTAGACGAATAAAATATACTTACCTTTAGAGCAATGGCATTATTAACAATGCTCTTAAGAAATAGTACATTTTTTATTAAATCACAACTATTATCACTGCAATGGTTAGCGCTTGCAAAAATCCTATTCAAAGTGCATAAAACTGATGAAGTCAACGATAATTTCTTTCTTCCACAAAGAATTTCTTTTTCTAAACAACAAAAAAAAAATTATTTGTTAATAAAATATATTTGAAAGCAATCTCCTCATCCTCGCAATTATTTTAAAACCTCATCAATTCATAATAATTTTTCTTAAGAAGTTGTCACTTTAATCCAATTTCATATAATAAAACTTTATACATAAAGTGATTCAAATCATTTATCATCTGAGAACACAAAAATAAAATCAAATGGTAAACGTATACTACTAAAATGAATCTGAAGAATGTAAAACTAATATATGAAAACATACAGAAAAATTACCAAACATATATTCACATATCAAAATCTTGAGCACTTAACTGAATTAAAGAAAAAGACCAAATAAAAACCCCTTAATCAGTATCAATAACTTACAATTCGACATCTAGATGCCGACGGACACTAGTAATGCTACCTTGCCGTATCGCTTTGATGGTCTTTTATACATTACTTATTTGACTATTGAACATGCTTACAAAAAATGAAAATGTTTTTAACTTGTGTTTCTACTAACACCTGGTTACAAAAATATAGTAGAATATTATTCAATATTTTAGTCATATTTAAACCCTCATTAGTGAAATACAATTCAATGAATTTGAAAATACACCCAAAAACATTTGTGCTGATCACAGTTTCTCAATCACATGGATAATAATAATAATAATATAAAAATAAAAGCAGATATACATTTAAAACTTTTAATTTTAGGGAAAATTTTGGTTTTTTCGAGGGATAATTTAGGGATATTTCAGCGTTAAAAAGAAACATTTTCTTTATTTTCGGGATATTTTTAGGGAATATTTGATTTAGGGATATTTCAAATATTAAGGAAATTTTTCTTAACTTCTTGGACGTTTTTAGAGAAAATCTTGTTCCCTCGACCGATAATTTAGGGATTTTTTACGTGTTAAAAAAAGAAAATTTGATTCACTCATCGACAATTTTTAGGGAAAGTTTTCAATAATTTAAGGATATTTCAAGTGTTAAAAGTGACAGTTTGTTTCCTCAAGTAATAATTTAAAGATATTTAATTAAGGAATAATGGTAATAATTAAGGAAAATTAAGGAATAATAAGTAATAATTTAAAGAATTTAATTAAGGATAAATGAAGAAAATTAATGAAGAAAATTAAGGAAAATTTTCTTTATTTATCAGATATTTTTAAGAAAAGTTTTAGAAATATCTTAATAACAAAATAAATACTGTGTAAATAATTTTTCGAAACAATATAAAATAAAAATAAATTTACATTTCCTTAAATAAAAATGAAAATTTTTCTTTCTGACGTAAGTAAATTTTCAATAATAAATATTTTAAAATTTCTTAAACAAACTATAAAAATAAATNAACCAAGTTTTGTTTTTTAGATTTTGAAGGAATCGAATCTATTTTTTGGGTTTTTTTTTATCGTAAATTTTTTAATATTATTCCTTGTTCAATTTTGTGTGAATATGAATAAAATCAGTCTATTAAAAATAAAATTACTTATTCGTCTCGACTTTTTCTATTCAATTTTTATAAATTATTGCAGTTGTTCACATATTCTTCTTCCTCCTCCTCTTCTTCTTTTCTTGAATAAAACATGTTAAATTGTCTTTTATACACTTTTTATTTTTCCGGATAACATTTTTTTAATTAAAATTTTATATATATATTTTTTTGTTTGTTTGTTTTTAGAAATAAAGTTTTTTAAAATATTTTCCTACCTACTTCATTATATTTTATTTAAACTCTTAATTATTATTATTTTTTCGAGTTTTTCAATTAGTATCAATGTTTAAAAATTATTTTAAAAATACTTGCGTTATATATATATATACTTATCTTAAAGTGTATATTAATTTTGATTAAATATTAAAAAATCTAAGCACGTTTTTTTCCGTCCTCCTCCTTTCTTTATATCCATAAAATTAAAATATTCTCTAAAGGAATTTATGAGAAAAATTTATCAACTTTCTTAATGATATATGGCTTCAGGCGAATAAATTACTGAATAGATTTAAGTTAATAATAATTACTGAGAGGAACATTAAAGACATTTTTTTTTCAAGCTTTTATAGTCTGGAACATATTTAAAATTGTTTAACTTGTTATACTTCTCTCTCTCTTTCTCTCTCTCTCTTCATCTTTCTCTTCCTCTTCCCCTCTTTCTCTTAATTTTATCTTGTTTAGATTATTAAAACTAACTCCGAAGACGATACCAATTACTAGAAGCTACACAGATATAAAAATTTTCATTAAAAAAATAATAATAATAAAGATATTTATTTATTTACACGTTTATCTTTATGAGAGGAATTTGTCTCTAATTATTTTCCTTTAATTATTTTTCTGTAAATGTTATCAACTCGAAATTTAGATGATTATTTTTTTTAATGTAAAAAATTGTTTTATTTATGATTTATTATTATAAAACATAAAAAAAATATATGAAAATTTAAAAATATATATGAAAGTTCTTTAATGCATAATGGAACTTTCTTGCTCGAAAGAATTTAATATATTGCTAAAAAAAGAAAAAATATATATTGATAGAATGCAGAAAAATAAAATTCAAATTTGGAATAATACAACAGAAAGTTTTATTATATTTATATATATAAAAAAATTTGCTTATAAATCATTTAGCATTATTTTTTAATATTATTAATGTTTACAAGTAGAAAAAATATATATTTAATGTCGTGTTTTTTATATAAAAATATTGATTTTTTTAATGTTTAAAAATGAATAATTAATTTTAAGTAATTAATCAATTAAAATGAAGAATATATATATATATTTTTTTTTAAATTAAAAGCCAATAGGTATGAACCAGTTTTAAGTCGAAATGTTTAACGTTTAAAAATAAATTTAAATAATTTATTATATAAAAACTTTTTTAAGTGATGAGAAAATTTAAAATAAAGAATTATTTTTAATAAAAAGTTAAGAAGTATAAATGTATTTTCATGAAGAATATTCTATGTAAATGCATTCATTAGATCTAGCAAAAGGCAGCGAGGCGAATTTTGAATTTTAGATAATTAACGAGATAACAGCAAAGGTTAGAATAAAATTGGACTTAATAAGCAAAGGAATAAACAAAAGAGACTTTAAATGAATTCAGTTAATGCTCTACTTATTTATTCTACCTTCTGTGTATCTGATTATATGTTTGTTCATATTCTTACCTTGAAACTAGCAAAAATATATTCAGACTTTAGCTTACGTATCTACTACTAATACATAAATTTCAAGTTATTGTCTTGTTAAATATTACATAGATATAATGGATATTAATTTAATTTTTCCTTACTTAAATATAATTAATTATATAAACAATTAAGGGAATAATTAATCATAAATGATCTAAATTTAAATGGCAATACAAAGTCTCTGTAATTTTAACTGAGACTATTTATATTATTATATAAAATTTCTCTATTTTATATGATTTTAATTAATTTAAAACGATGAAATTTTACATTGATAATTAAATATGTTTAATCGCAATAAAGTAATGATATTCAAAAGAATTAGAAAGACAAATTATATCTTTTGTTTCTTTAAATTATTTTATGAATTAATGAATAATGAATGATAAAGATAAAAGTATAAAGATTATAAAAACTTATTGATGTTATCTCTCAGAGGTTAGCTTAAAATGTAATAAAAATCATCATTTTATATAATTAAATTGATAAATTAAAATGTTTTGATGAAAAAATCTAATTTACAAAAATCAAATTATGTCAAAACTTTCATCAATTGATGTCTGTAATTTATTCATTTCTCCGTTTTTAAGGATCAAAGATATTCTAATTAAAGGAATTAAGAAAACTTTCTATACTAGAAAAAAAAAGAGAGTACATTTTCGAAATTCAAAAGTAAATAATTAGATTTTATGGGGGAATTCTAGAGTTTTTTAAAATTTATTACATGTTCTTAATTAGAATCTCTTGTGGAGATTTCAATATACTGTTTATATGAATATGTTTTATTTAATTTATATGTATATATTTTTTTAAAAATTTCTTGTTAGGAAAGAAGAAATTTTATTTTAAATTTATTAAAATTAAGTTTTTTAAAAAATTATTTTAAAATGAAACTAATTATTGTGTTTACTAATCAGATGTTGCAGCTGATTCATTTGGAATTATTAATATTTTTTATTTTTATTTTTCTAATTTGTTTAATCTATAGAAACTAATTAAACAAATTTTTAGAAAATTTAAGAATTTGTTAAGAAAAATATTAACATTTGCTGACAACTAATTTAGAGAATCAACTAATTATTTACATTGAATTTACACGAAAGCTATTTGTATGGAGCATAGATAGAGTTAAGATGCTATCAACCAAATTCTTTACAATTTTAAAAAAGTTAGTGACTTTGGTTAGAGGAGATAAATAAAGAAAATTACAACAATATATTACAAAATAACAAATTAGGAAGAGTTCAACAATTTATCTCCTCTCAATACATCTGGGATGGCTAGATTAAAATTTACGATCAGTAAATCCTTTAAGACCGTGTAGTCCGAAAGTGTAATCTAGAAAGAGTGCCCACGAATTAATACTGCCTGAGAGTAGAATAACGTAAGATTCTCTAAACAATCGCTTCCTGTTGTATAAGATGTGTCAGGTGCGTTATGGCAAACAAATTAGTTGAACTTTAATCTCTTTTAATCGGAAAGCTTTCAAACCAGTTAGACAAACTTTTCATTTTTGATAGGGAGGTGTCAATAAGGCAAAGAAAAGAGCTTTTCTTAAGATAGGATGGAGATACGATAAAGAAGAGCATAAGTCTTTTCAATGTTAACAACTGTAGCGAAAAGTGTAAGATGCAGAGTAAAGTACTCTGGAAAATGAGCAATATATCTCTCTCCTTTTCTCATCACCATTTGCGATTTGACTAGTCGCCAGTTTTAATCTACGTTTAGATCATAGTCATGCACTTTCTAATTAGATCTTTTCTTTTAAGTTTAACAGAGGAAAAAAAAGGGCAACATAAGAGATGCGCTCTTTGCTTAGACAATTAGCGCTATCTTTACGAAACACATAAATAATGATGAGACAGAAGACCAATTTGTTTTAATTACTTTGGCATCTGTACTTGTTTTTCTTTGATTAGATAATGTATCAGTGTGACTGGGTCTTGCTAAACTCGTAGACAACTTCAATTGATGGGCTCTTACCAACAAACACGGATTTTACAACTACTTAATTACGATTGTCTGACGGTAAACAAATTTCCCAATAATCTTATTTTGAAAAATCTTTTGCTTCCTTCTTTTTTTCTTATTTAAAGAAAGAATATCTGTTTATTTGTTTGTTTTCTTACGACTTTTATTTTTTCCGTTTTACTGCCGATTTTAATCTACGCTAATTACATTTAATTGAAATTTTAAAAGAAATTAAACCGATAAAATCCTGTTATTTGTGGAATATTTTAAAAAGCTTTCAAATCTGACACATTCGAAGAGAAATAAATGAAAGCGATTTTCGACACACAAAAATTACAACGGAAATATTATATTTCCTTATTTAATATCTTCATAATTAATAACTGTAATGACATGTTCGTTTCCAAAACATTATTCTTAAAGATATGAATGTCAATATCCTTTATATATATATATGAAAGAATGACTGAAGTTTGATTTATTACTTTGTCTAATCTTAACTGAGTTCTGAAAAAATATTATTCTTTCGATATGTAAATTATTATTAATTTTATTTTGCTTTAAACTTGGATAGACACTTAAATTTACAGTTTCTTTGGTTATTTTTTTAGAAAATAATATAAATCGAAATACTTCTTAAGGATTTTAATACTTTTTTTTATTTAAAAAACAATAATGAAAGTTATTTATATAAAAGATTTTTAAATTTATTTCTATTTTCTTTCTCCTAATTTTAATAACCCTCCTTCTTTCTCTTTGTTTTTTTTTTTCTTTTTTACATTTTGAAAACAATAAAATTAATTATTTTGAACGTAAACGTTACAGAGAAAATAATTGCATAATTCTTGAAAATTTCCATTAAATTATTTAATATTATTAAATAAAAACATTTTTAATGTTTAATTAATACTGAAACAGTAATAAAAATTTAAATGCTTAAATTATTTTATAGACGAGATATAGATAATAGTTAATTTTCTTTATTCTCCTGTAAAGCAATCTTCCCTGCAATAAAACACGATCATAAGGAGAAAACAACCATCCTTGTTTAATTTTAATTTTAATTTAGGATTCGCTTTTATCAAGATTATCTTATTGATTTTTGTGTTCTAACCATCAACTTACACAAGAAACTGCTTCAATATATAAAGAAGATATTTCAGTTGAAACTAATTACATTTTATAGTATGATATATATATATTAAATTCATCAGTTTTTTAATCAAATTTACGAATAAGTTACGCTCAAATAAACTTATAAGTATCATTATATCTTAATTACTTACTGGTGTAATATACAATAGATTTTCTTTTGTTGTAATTCGTTCCTGGTATCTCGACCACACATTCGAATGTAGTTGCATCGTCTATCGATAATTCTGTATAACCGAAACTTCGATGAAGTTGCACATCATATGTGACATTGTCCATGCTGACTGCCGTCCTGACGTCTTGAACCACAGCAGGACTACTTAAATATGGAGGCATCTTATACAAAAGCAACTTGGGCTTCGGAAACATCCCTGAAGCTTGACAACTTACATTAATACTTTTTACAGTTCTGCTATATGTTAATTCCATATGTTTAGCTGGAACTAAAATAAATATTTATTAATTTTTTATATACAATAATTTTTTAAATAAAAATAGTTTTAATTAATTTATAATGTTTTCTCGTTTTACTGTATAAGTAATTTCAAAACAAAACAACAACCAAAAAAAGTTTTGTTTATTTTAATTAAGAAAATTTTTATTATTAATTGCTACTTTAATCATAATAAAAATAATAAAAAGATATAACAAGTCATTTATCATAATAATATAAAAAATAGTTTAAAAATACTTTAAAACTTTAAGATCATTAAAGAGGAGCAAGTTATTAAATTTGGCTTAAATATTACCAAGAAAATCTACCTGTCTGGAAATACTTAAATTCAATATTTTTATATTTTTTTCCTTCCTGTTTTTTTAATATGGAGAGCAAACTTTAATGATCTTATCGTTATACATACGTGTTTATCTGGCAAAATGTACACACACACACACATATATATGTATGGTTACGTATATAAATGCTTTTTGTTAATATATTTCATGATATAGATTTAGTCAATAAACTAAAAGATAATTATAAAGAGTGAGGTGCCTTTCTGGATGAAAAGACAAATGTAAAAAAAAATATTAGAATTGATATATGAATCGAACACAAACGGATATTGCAATGTGGTTATTTGTATAACGCGCTGTTGATTTTTTTTCGAAACAGTTGAAAATGCGAATAAGAGATGCGAAAAGTACACAGAAAGACGATTCTAGTTCACGTTTGAAATGTACTTTAACTGAAAAGAAATCTAAGAATAGAAGTTCCAGGCCAAACTAAGCAGAATCCAGTTTCGTTTCTCTCAACACGAGATGAGAAAACTCGTGGAAATTCAATTCTTTGTTTGATACGAACCGTTGTTAGTCTTTCACGTCTGAAAATTCGCTATGTAAACTGCAAGCATCATCCTTTCACCTCTAATCGGTTGCTTCTATCAAATACTTGCATGGTGTCATGGGACTCACCGTAAACTGTCATGTTCTGTTCCCGGGAGTCTTGCCCCGCTAGTGATGTCACGAGACAAGTGTATTTGCCACTCAGCTCCGTTGTTGGATCCAAGACCTTCAGGGCCCTATAACGAGAATAAGCGTCGACTGTGTTCACGCTGAAATTCAGATCTAAACGATCCTGAAGTATCCCAGATGTATGCCGTATTTTCAGTTCTGGTATCCATTGATATACGGGCTCCAAGTTTTCATTGAAGAACCATTTTACCACAAGTCTGATGTCGTTCTCATTGTAGACGTATTCACAATCTAAAATCACAGAATCCTCCGTTCCGTTTTCCACGTACCTTGGCACCGAAAATCTTCTTATCTCGACAGCCAAAACTAAAACAAAAATAATAACATTTTATCCCTTTTTTTAACAGCGTAAATTAACATTATTTAAATATTATATTTTCTATATTTTTTTCTTTATAAAAATATACAATTTAATTAATTGATTTATAATTCTAACAAATACAAATTTGTATTTATAAACTAAGAAAACAGAAAATTTAACAGACAATAACAGAAAAACTGCATGTACATTTTAACTGCAATTAACTGTATTTATTATATTTATAAATGAAGAATGATAAAGTAATACAATTTATATAAAAATAGCACTAATGATTTTCTATTAATTGATAAATTCTTTTCTCTACAAGATTAATTTCTTCTACACTTTTACAAACGTATCGAGTGTCTTGAAATTCTGTACTTGTTAGGGTTTATTAGAGAAGTAAAGAAAGTTGTTATCTAAGTCGAAAGTTCATCAAACAACAGGTTTTTATTACATTATATCTAACAATAAAAGAGAATTATTTTCTTCTTATTTCTACTTATTACTTCCCAGAAGAAAACTATATTATTGTGTAACTTAAAAAATTAATTAATCATTTATTTTTTTAAAAAATAATTACATTATATAATTAATAAAAGTAAACATTTTAAAAATTCTGTAGTATTAATTTTTAAACTTTCTCGATTTTCTGTAGTTTAATTTCTTCATAATTTATATCATTTTACATATATATATATATTCCTTTCTTTGTATTAAATTTCTGTGAATTTTTCATAAATAATAAACGAAAAAGCAAGCTTTGTTATCCTCTCCACCATTTCGGGTAATGTGAAAGATAAAAAGAGTTATTTCATTTGAAATTCTAATTTTGGAAGATGTGAATAAAATTTTCATCTGTATAATTTGTTAATGTATATATATATAAGAAATAAATATAAATAATGTATATATATGTATACAGATGAAAAACTTCTTTACATCTTCATATGTTCATAATTTTATATATATATATATGATGTGTCTTGCAGATAAATGTATATATACAAAGTAAAGGAAAATATCTCTTATAGCATTTTAAAATAAAAATAAACAAGTCTTGAATATTTAATTTTAGTTTAAAAAAAAAATCCAATTTTATGTCATCAAATTATAATTTTTCAAAAGGACAGAAGTAATTATTTGAAGTGCTTCATTTCCTCACTGATAAATTCAGAATATTCAGTTTAATGTCATCTTACTAGTTTAATAACAAGCTTTAAATTGCATCATTTAATAAACATATTTATAAAAATATAAAAATAAATAAAATATTAAAATATAATAATGATAAATCTGTATTTTATAAAATATAATTTAATTAAAATTGACAATGATGTAAAGAAAATACTTATTAATTTATATTTTTCTTTATATTATTTATGAAATGCAAGATTTTATTATTATTATTATTATTATTAAATAGCAAATAAGGCCTTGTCAAGCCGTCAGTATTTTTCGTCAAGTGGCATTTAGTTTGGCTGTTGCAGAAACAGAATTAGAATTCGAACACCGAGATTTACACCTTTGTAATATTTTAATCAAGCCAACACGTGCGAAATCTTTAACATATTTTATTTCTGGAAAGAATTTTGAAATACCGACTGTTGGCATATTGGCTACGATAATCGATTTTACATTCAGTCGATTAAAGAAAGGTAAAAAGTAGAAAACGTTAATTTCATTCATCGATATTTTTTGCTCAAGGTCCTATTAATTAAATAAAGTTAAACTGCACCAGAGTTAGTAAAAAGTAAAAAGTAAATATAGACAAATCGTCTATATCGATATCGATATCTGAAGTAATTAAATTAAAAATAAATACAGTCGAACCTCCAATAACGGCCACCTCTAAACAACGGCCATTTTTTATGTTCCCGTCAGTGCCCGTTTATCAGAGTATAAAAGTTGACTGCAGTATAAAAATAAAAATGTTAATTATTTTCTATCGATATAATTGACATTTAAAACATTTTTCTATTTTAAACTAGATTATATACAATAAATAACTTATAATTAATTATATTTTTAAAAAAATATGTTGTTACATACTATTCGCAAGACACTTTATATGTTTTTCTTCTAAAAACCTTGAACTACATGTACATAGGCTATACCTACTTAGTCTTTATTGCGAAAGTAATTCTAGAAGAGCAAATATTCCTTACAGCTATAGAAAAACAAAATAAAAATGATTTTAGAACAACCTTCGTGAAAAATCCTTCTTAAATGGAACATAAATTTTAAAATTATTGTATTTTTAATACAAAACCTTCGTCATATTTTTGTTCATTCAATATGGTAAATAAATCATTTTTAANTAATTTATGAGGCCTAAGAATGCTACAAATTAGCATTTTTTTTTAGGCCTCCTACTTCGTTATGCTATTTATAAGCCTTATAATGTCTATTGAAGTATACAATAGTAGAATATTTTAAAAATTCGTTTAAATTGTTTCGTTTATATGCGTGATGTTTATGATCTTAACACGCTGAAAGTGAAGAATTTCATAGGCTATAATGCTGTGAAATTTGGGAATTTTATAAGGTTAAAGGTAATATCCTAAGCTGCAAAAAATGGAGGATTTTATAATAATTGAAGGCTCTAAAACTGGAGAATTTCGTAAAGAACAAAGCTGTAAAAATGGCGGATTTTATAAAGGTCAAAGCTATGAAAATAAGGCTAAACACGTAAATTTATCATTTTCCTACGGACGAATATTAATATTCTGTTTAATTTGTAGAAATTTCATACAATTATCATCTCGTGTTTAATCTGAAGAGGATAAAATTGAATCATAAAATAAAAGGGGTCAAGAGAAATTCTATTGTTTAATTCAGTTAAAGTAGTTAGCTTGAATTTGTACATATAAAGGCGTTTTAAAGTCGTAAATCTGTCAAAATTTAATGGAGGGGTCTTATACATTTGAGGTTTTTGATGACAGTTTTAATGAATGTTGTTAGGAAGAAGTGCCGACTTAACTACAGGGTCTAAAGACAGGTTGGATTAATAACATAACCTAAAGAAGTGATGAAAGACTGAACCAATTCACGCTACCGTTGTGTGTTTTAAGCTTTCCTTACATTTTAAACCCTATTTTATCCCTATTTTACAAAGCCAAGACATTAAAATATTTATATTAACACTTATAAACTCATAAAAAATTAATTTAAGAGGTTTAAATCTATGCCTCATCTCTGGGGTGTTCTAACGTCTCACAGGCCTATAACTATTTGGCCTAAATAAAAGGCCTATGAACTAATACATCTGGAATTAAACTTAAGCTTTAACATATAACAGGCCCTTCTCTTACATCAAATAATAATACACGTAAAAATTTTAGGCCCTAAGCTAGATATAACCTGAGTATATGATTATACAAGCTGTAGGCCTGGAGAATGATAATGGAAATCATGCCTCACACGGCTACATACCTGTGTATTTTATATATGTACCGATCATGCCTTAAGTTCTTCGCAAGCAACGTAAGATACTTAGGCATTTACATATATATAAGACAAGAAAACATGGCTGCAAATTCTTCATACTTAGTACCGATCATGCCTATGAATTCTAAAAGCCTAATTATACACACCTAAACTGAAACTCTTTAAATACTTCAAACAATTCTAAGAAAATTAAGCAGAACCACATTCTTCTGGGGTGGGGGGGCCTTACAGAATGGAAAAATACAATAAATTAAAAACCTTAACAGCCTTTAGACTATGACAAACAGGCACGCAATTCACCATACTAGAAAGAGGATGAAGTATAAAGATTTTTCTTTAAAAAAAATCACAGAATTACGTGATGAAATTTCAATAAAGTGCCACCAAACAGATGCCATGTGTCTTCGTTACATACCATTCGTGCATTATGTGGAATTCTGGTAAGGATAAAGAGAAAAAAAAACACCAAGACAATGTCAATTCATTCCTAAGTGAAGGTTGTATATCTTTAGAATTGGATAAAAACGAAATCCAATAAGGGTATCACTCACCCTGTGACAGGTTTCACGAATGTAACGTGACGCCCAATTGAGCAGTATCTAGTCACGAGATAGTAATTCCACTAAGATATCACGTATATATATATATATATATATTATATTACGCAGTTTCGTCTCTCTTAAAATTCTTAAATAAAATAATTTTGTATAGGCCTATGTATTGTGTAAAATAAATTTTTCTTCCTTTATCAGATTTATTCAGAATGACAGTTAAATACGTTAAAAATTAAATAAAAGTTAGCAATATTATCTATTTTAATTAATTATATATACGTAAACATATTTTTGTAACGTTTATTAATTCGAAAAATTTACTTATTGGGTTGCAATTTGAAAAAATTGTAGTTCTATAAATTCCTACTTTCGAAAAAGAACTTAGATAGATAAAAGTCAAGATCAGATATGGAAAGTTTAGGGATAGGAAAAACTAATTAATTATATTCCAGTCTAAACCCGAAGTCAAATGATTTTAATTTAAAAATCTCCTTTTAAACGAAGTTGCATATAGATGACAGACAAGACTCTATTGTTATCAGGAAAAGTGTGATGTACAGGGGCAAGACATTACTAATTTGAGATCGAGAGCATATATTTTAAATTAAATACATTTTAAAAATATAATTAAAAATTTTTGCTCGTTTTCAATTTCAATTTTGCAAAGTAACAAATAATAAATGTAGCATTTGTATATCTACTACTTTCGAACGGTTGTAAAGTTGGAGTTAATATAAAAAAAATTTTTAGAAAAATTTTTATAAAATCTGATATTTTGTAAAATTTATTTTAAAAAATAATCAATTGTTCTTATAGTTCCTGCATAAATTGATAAAGAAACGAAAAGATGAATATTAAAAGTTCTGCTCGGTTTCAAACTAAAATCATTTCGATATTAAAATAAAAAAATACAAAGACAGAATAAAATAATAAATTTGAAACTTACAAATATGAAAAAACATAAATTTCCAACCTAGAAAGCACGCTAATTTTAAAATGGAAGATAATACTTGAAAAATGTCCTATCAACTTCTATAAATCTAAAATGAAGGTAACTGGCGTCATACCGTGCACTCGTAAAAAAGCAAGAAAGTCATTTCAACCGACAAAAAAAATAAAAATAATAAAAAAATAACAAAAATATATATCCGAGAGGAATTTACATTCATTATTCTACTCAAAAATTATCTTCCATTTTAAACTTATCGATTAGAAACATTACGGGGAAAAAATAAGAGAAGAATTATAAAAAAAAGAGTAGGGAGGAAACGTACTTGGTAGGTTGAAAGAATTATTATTTTTCTTATTCGTCTCGTCACCACCCGGACACAAAATTTCATTCTTTCTGTATACTTTTTGTGATTTGGTAATCAATTTTTGAAAGGAATTGCCTGTTTTTCCGGCTGTTATACATTGCCTTGTTAACGGCGTACATCTTTCATGCAGTAAATCCAAGCAAAACGACATTATGCAGATGTCCGCTATGGCAATTTGTCGTCAGTTCACTATTTGATTTTCCTTTACTCTTTTCCTTCTCTTTGTTTTCTTTTATTCGCCGTAAAAAGTTCTTTACCAAGAATATAAAATATTAGCTTATTTGTTCTTGGTTTGATAAACTTGTTGCGCTCCAATTTAAGTTTATATGATATTGTCTTGTACTGTACAATACTTTTCCTTAATATTAAGTCAAATCTGTTACAATTTTATAATGAAATTTATGCAATTTCTCATTATTTCTTCAATAAAAAAATAACAAAAATTTTTTATTTTATTTAAAAAAATATTTATGTTTATTTTCTGCCATTTATTTATCTAAAAAGTGATTCTATATAAATGTTTTATGAGTTGTTTTTTTTCCTAAAGTACTACACATTTTTTAATTTAAAAAAATTACATAAATTTATTTTTAAAATATTCAATATTTTAANCCTTATTTAATATCTTCATAATTAATAACTGTAATGACATGTTCGTTTCCAAAACATTATTCTTAAAGATATGAATGTCAATATCCTTTATATATATATATGAAAGAATGACTGAAGTTTGATTTATTACTTTGTCTAATCTTAACTGAGTTCTGAAAAAATATTATTCTTTCGATATGTAAATTATTATTAATTTTATTTTGCTTTAAACTTGGATAGACACTTAAATTTACAGTTTCTTTGGTTATTTTTTTAGAAAATAATATAAATCGAAATACTTCTTAAGGATTTTAATACTTTTTTTTATTTAAAAAACAATAATGAAAGTTATTTATATAAAAGATTTTTAAATTTATTTCTATTTTCTTTCTCCTAATTTTAATAACCCTCCTTCTTTCTGTTTGTTTTTTTTTTTTTCTTTTTACATTTTGAAAACAATAAAATTAATTATTTTGAACGTAAACGTTACAGAGAAAATAATTGCATAATTCTTGAAAATTTCCATTAAATTATTTAATATTATTAAATAAAAACATTTTTAATGTTTAATTAATACTGAAACAGTAATAAAAATTTAAATGCTTAAATTATTTTATAGACGAGATATAGATAATAGTTAATTTTCTTTATTCTCCTGTAAAGCAATCTTCCCTGCAATAAAACACGATCATAAGGAGAAAACAACCATCCTTGTTTAATTTTAATTTTAATTTAGGATTCGCTTTTATCAAGATTATCTTATTGATTTTTGTGTTCTAACCATCAACTTACACAAGAAACTGCTTCAATATATAAAGAAGATATTTCAGTTGAAACTAATTACATTTTATAGTATGATATATATATATTAAATTCATCAGTTTTTTAATCAAATTTACGAATAAGTTACGCTCAAATAAACTTATAAGTATCATTATATCTTAATTACTTACTGGTGTAATATACAATAGATTTTCTTTTGTTGTAATTCGTTCCTGGTATCTCGACCACACATTCGAATGTAGTTGCATCGTCTATCGATAATTCTGTATAACCGAAACTTCGATGAAGTTGCACATCATATGTGACATTGTCCATGCTGACTGCCGTCCTGACGTCTTGAACCACAGCAGGACTACTTAAATATGGAGGCATCTTATACAAAAGCAACTTGGGCTTCGGAAACATCCCTGAAGCTTGACAACTTACATTAATACTTTTTACAGTTCTGCTATATGTTAATTCCATATGTTTAGCTGGAACTAAAATAAATATTTATTAATTTTTTATATACAATAATTTTTTAAATAAAAATAGTTTTAATTAATTTATAATGTTTTCTCGTTTTACTGTATAAGTAATTTCAAAACAAAACAACAACCAAAAAAAGTTTTGTTTATTTTAATTAAGAAAATTTTTATTATTAATTGCTACTTTAATCATAATAAAAATAATAAAAAGATATAACAAGTCATTTATCATAATAATATAAAAAATAGTTTAAAAATACTTTAAAACTTTAAGATCATTAAAGAGGAGCAAGTTATTAAATTTGGCTTAAATATTACCAAGAAAATCTACCTGTCTGGAAATACTTAAATTCAATATTTTTATATTTTTTTCCTTCCTGTTTTTTTAATATGGAGAGCAAACTTTAATGATCTTATCGTTATACATACGTGTTTATCTGGCAAAATGTACACACACACACACATATATATGTATGGTTACGTATATAAATGCTTTTTGTTAATATATTTCATGATATAGATTTAGTCAATAAACTAAAAGATAATTATAAAGAGTGAGGTGCCTTTCTGGATGAAAAGACAAATGTAAAAAAAAATATTAGAATTGATATATGAATCGAACACAAACGGATATTGCAATGTGGTTATTTGTATAACGCGCTGTTGATTTTTTTTCGAAACAGTTGAAAATGCGAATAAGAGATGCGAAAAGTACACAGAAAGACGATTCTAGTTCACGTTTGAAATGTACTTTAACTGAAAAGAAATCTAAGAATAGAAGTTCCAGGCCAAACTAAGCAGAATCCAGTTTCGTTTCTCTCAACACGAGATGAGAAAACTCGTGGAAATTCAATTCTTTGTTTGATACGAACCGTTGTTAGTCTTTCACGTCTGAAAATTCGCTATGTAAACTGCAAGCATCATCCTTTCACCTCTAATCGGTTGCTTCTATCAAATACTTGCATGGTGTCATGGGACTCACCGTAAACTGTCATGTTCTGTTCCCGGGAGTCTTGCCCCGCTAGTGATGTCACGAGACAAGTGTATTTGCCACTCAGCTCCGTTGTTGGATCCAAGACCTTCAGGGCCCTATAACGAGAATAAGCGTCGACTGTGTTCACGCTGAAATTCAGATCTAAACGATCCTGAAGTATCCCAGATGTATGCCGTATTTTCAGTTCTGGTATCCATTGATATACGGGCTCCAAGTTTTCATTGAAGAACCATTTTACCACAAGTCTGATGTCGTTCTCATTGTAGACGTATTCACAATCTAAAATCACAGAATCCTCCGTTCCGTTTTCCACGTACCTTGGCACCGAAAATCTTCTTATCTCGACAGCCAAAACTAAAACAAAAATAATAACATTTTATCCCTTTTTTTAACAGCGTAAATTAACATTATTTAAATATTATATTTTCTATATTTTTTTCTTTATAAAAATATACAATTTAATTAATTGATTTATAATTCTAACAAATACAAATTTGTATTTATAAACTAAGAAAACAGAAAATTTAACAGACAATAACAGAAAAACTGCATGTACATTTTAACTGCAATTAACTGTATTTATTATATTTATAAATGAAGAATGATAAAGTAATACAATTTATATAAAAATAGCACTAATGATTTTCTATTAATTGATAAATTCTTTTCTCTACAAGATTAATTTCTTCTACACTTTTACAAACGTATCGAGTGTCTTGAAATTCTGTACTTGTTAGGGTTTATTAGAGAAGTAAAGAAAGTTGTTATCTAAGTCGAAAGTTCATCAAACAACAGGTTTTTATTACATTATATCTAACAATAAAAGAGAATTATTTTCTTCTTATTTCTACTTATTACTTCCCAGAAGAAAACTATATTATTGTGTAACTTAAAAAATTAATTAATCATTTATTTTTTTAAAAAATAATTACATTATATAATTAATAAAAGTAAACATTTTAAAAATTCTGTAGTATTAATTTTTAAACTTTCTCGATTTTCTGTAGTTTAATTTCTTCATAATTTATATCATTTTACATATATATATATATTCCTTTCTTTGTATTAAATTTCTGTGAATTTTTCATAAATAATAAACGAAAAAGCAAGCTTTGTTATCCTCTCCACCATTTCGGGTAATGTGAAAGATAAAAAGAGTTATTTCATTTGAAATTCTAATTTTGGAAGATGTGAATAAAATTTTCATCTGTATAATTTGTTAATGTATATATATATAAGAAATAAATATAAATAATGTATATATATGTATACAGATGAAAAACTTCTTTACATCTTCATATGTTCATAATTTTATATATATATATATGATGTGTCTTGCAGATAAATGTATATATACAAAGTAAAGGAAAATATCTCTTATAGCATTTTAAAATAAAAATAAACAAGTCTTGAATATTTAATTTTAGTTTAAAAAAAAAATCCAATTTTATGTCATCAAATTATAATTTTTCAAAAGGACAGAAGTAATTATTTGAAGTGCTTCATTTCCTCACTGATAAATTCAGAATATTCAGTTTAATGTCATCTTACTAGTTTAATAACAAGCTTTAAATTGCATCATTTAATAAACATATTTATAAAAATATAAAAATAAATAAAATATTAAAATATAATAATGATAAATCTGTATTTTATAAAATATAATTTAATTAAAATTGACAATGATGTAAAGAAAATACTTATTAATTTATATTTTTCTTTATATTATTTATGAAATGCAAGATTTTATTATTATTATTATTATTATTAAATAGCAAATAAGGCCTTGTCAAGCCGTCAGTATTTTTCGTCAAGTGGCATTTAGTTTGGCTGTTGCAGAAACAGAATTAGAATTCGAACACCGAGATTTACACCTTTGTAATATTTTAATCAAGCCAACACGTGCGAAATCTTTAACATATTTTATTTCTGGAAAGAATTTTGAAATACCGACTGTTGGCATATTGGCTACGATAATCGATTTTACATTCAGTCGATTAAAGAAAGGTAAAAAGTAGAAAACGTTAATTTCATTCATCGATATTTTTTGCTCAAGGTCCTATTAATTAAATAAAGTTAAACTGCACCAGAGTTAGTAAAAAGTAAAAAGTAAATATAGACAAATCGTCTATATCGATATCGATATCTGAAGTAATTAAATTAAAAATAAATACAGTCGAACCTCCAATAACGGCCACCTCTAAACAACGGCCATTTTTTATGTTCCCGTCAGTGCCCGTTTATCAGAGTATAAAAGTTGACTGCAGTATAAAAATAAAAATGTTAATTATTTTCTATCGATATAATTGACATTTAAAACATTTTTCTATTTTAAACTAGATTATATACAATAAATAACTTATAATTAATTATATTTTTAAAAAAATATGTTGTTACATACTATTCGCAAGACACTTTATATGTTTTTCTTCTAAAAACCTTGAACTACATGTACATAGGCTATACCTACTTAGTCTTTATTGCGAAANATTTTAAGAAAGTTTTCATCTTAAAAAAAATATTATTTAATGTTTCAAATAATAATAATAATAATAACTCGAGATATTTTATTAAAGTAAATATTGCAAAAGTTTTTGTAATATTCATTTGAGATGTGTAATTTTGATAGGAAAAAAATATTTGTATATGTATATAATATATTATAATATACTAAAGTTTTACGTGAAAAAATATTCGGAAGTTCATGATTCATTTACCACAATTTTATAACTTTTAAATCCCTTAAGCACTGTTTAGAACTTGCGAATATTTGTAAGTCATACATAAAAGAGAATGAAAAATATTTTTACACAAATTAAGGCGTGGAAAAGCATCATTACTTTAGTTGAAAAATATAAATAATCTCTTCTAAAATTTCTGAAAATTCAAACTTTTATGTACTAAGTTTCTAAAAGAGTCAAACAAACTAATTAATTAATGATAATATCAACATTTATTTCTGTTATTCCTTTAATAATAAACTAACTTCTATAATAAACCTTCTCGTTCAGATATTATTGAATTATTACCAAATAATTTAAGGAAATTTGAATTTATAATTTACAAAGTAAACTAATTGGAAACGTTATAGATCTCAACGATGAAGGTGGAACTGAGTAATGACAACGATAAAATGGAGCAGTTTATTATCTTCGACGACGAATTCAAGACAATAAAGGATAGGAATCTTATCATTGCGTGGGGGTAGCAAAAAAAAAGTAAAACTTATAATCCAAAGACAATTGAAACGAGGAAGAGAAAGCATAGCTCTGTGTCGTCATCCTGTAATTTTATGTTGTAATAGAAATGTAAGGAAGAAATAGCAATCTTCTATGGGAATTCCTGACATTGTCTTTTTGGATATTGTCATCAATTTTTTTTATGTCTTACATTATTACTTATAGATTTATGGGAAGAATAGTTCTGTGGTTTAATATCGATGTTCAATAGAAAAATCTCGTATCTTTCCCTTCAATTTATCATTACATGCGTTTAATTAATTGCTATTTTTGCAAATTTTTACTTTTCAGTATTATAGAAAATGTTTTCTCTTGTCTTCAAGTTAAAAACTCATTGAAGTTAACATGTAGCAAAGTTAAAATTAAATAAAAATAACACAAAATTATAGAATTGTCAATCAGAAATCGATACTTTAGCACGTACAAGTTTAAAATTTATAAATTCTAGGGAAAAAGTGCTGCGAATCGTGAAAGAATGAAGAAAAAAACGAAGTTCTATTTATCACGTGGTGGCACATTATGCAAATTTAAACATTTCCTACGGTATCATTGATAAAATGAGGGACATGGATATTATCTGATGACCATGGTGAAAGAAATTCGGTATCCTAGGAAGCGATACAACGATTTGTTTCCCCGTAGGTGCGCTGATTTTGTCGGCTTTTACTTACTAATCTTCTCACACAGAGATAGAAGAAACAGTTAAAAAAACTGGGGCGGAGGCCGTCTGTTGGAACGTTTGCCGACTGTAATAAATCAAGCGAGTGGAGGAAAGACGACTGAACAACTGCCGTTGTTTCACGGAATAATCAATACCCATCTACTCTTCTTTACTGTACAGACCACAGTTCTGCAAAGTGACAAGTTTCTGGGGCGCGGTTCTTCCACTCAGGACGAAGAAAACCACTTTCCTATTAAGTTCAAAGCTTCTTCGCCTCCTCCTTGTCAAACGATTGTTCCTTTCCGAGTAGAAAACTTCAAACACAGGAACTCACCATTAGTGTAGTCTCATTGTATACAGCATTCAATAGCTTTTTACACCATTTTTTTAATACAATTTTTTTTATTTTGCCTAAAGAGCAACTTGATGATATTTTCCTGTTGAAATTGTCGTCCTTTTTTAAAATATGAATTATTTTTTTTATTAATCTTTAAAGATTTTCCTCTGTACTTGTCTTTAATTTATTTTTCTTTATACCCTGTCAACATTTACTTACAACCTCTTCAACTAATCACTTCAATTTGGCATTTAAAAAGACATTTAAAGTTGAAGAATTCGGTGGAGATGAGAAAATCATTTTCATCTTCAATATTTATATGATAAATTAAGTTATATGTTAACATAAATTTAATTTAATGGGAAAGTAATTCTTTACTTAAATTGTATCTTTTGGATAAGAAGAGATGATATGAAGGAATGATGATAAAACATTAAACATTTAATTTAATAACTTTTTTTCGCAAGTAAATTAATAAAGTGCGAAAAATTCAATAAATTATTTTNCAAACTTTAATGATCTTATCGTTATACATACGTGTTTATCTGGCAAAATGTACACACACACACACATATATATGTATGGTTACGTATATAAATGCTTTTTGTTAATATATTTCATGATATAGATTTAGTCAATAAACTAAAAGATAATTATAAAGAGTGAGGTGCCTTTCTGGATGAAAAGACAAATGTAAAAAAAAATATTAGAATTGATATATGAATCGAACACAAACGGATATTGCAATGTGGTTATTTGTATAACGCGCTGTTGATTTTTTTTCGAAACAGTTGAAAATGCGAATAAGAGATGCGAAAAGTACACAGAAAGACGATTCTAGTTCACGTTTGAAATGTACTTTAACTGAAAAGAAATCTAAGAATAGAAGTTCCAGGCCAAACTAAGCAGAATCCAGTTTCGTTTCTCTCAACACGAGATGAGAAAACTCGTGGAAATTCAATTCTTTGTTTGATACGAACCGTTGTTAGTCTTTCACGTCTGAAAATTCGCTATGTAAACTGCAAGCATCATCCTTTCACCTCTAATCGGTTGCTTCTATCAAATACTTGCATGGTGTCATGGGACTCACCGTAAACTGTCATGTTCTGTTCCCGGGAGTCTTGCCCCGCTAGTGATGTCACGAGACAAGTGTATTTGCCACTCAGCTCCGTTGTTGGATCCAAGACCTTCAGGGCCCTATAACGAGAATAAGCGTCGACTGTGTTCACGCTGAAATTCAGATCTAAACGATCCTGAAGTATCCCAGATGTATGCCGTATTTTCAGTTCTGGTATCCATTGATATACGGGCTCCAAGTTTTCATTGAAGAACCATTTTACCACAAGTCTGATGTCGTTCTCATTGTAGACGTATTCACAATCTAAAATCACAGAATCCTCCGTTCCGTTTTCCACGTACCTTGGCACCGAAAATCTTCTTATCTCGACAGCCAAAACTAAAACAAAAATAATAACATTTTATCCCTTTTTTTAACAGCGTAAATTAACATTATTTAAATATTATATTTTCTATATTTTTTTCTTTATAAAAATATACAATTTAATTAATTGATTTATAATTCTAACAAATACAAATTTGTATTTATAAACTAAGAAAACAGAAAATTTAACAGACAATAACAGAAAAACTGCATGTACATTTTAACTGCAATTAACTGTATTTATTATATTTATAAATGAAGAATGATAAAGTAATACAATTTATATAAAAATAGCACTAATGATTTTCTATTAATTGATAAATTCTTTTCTCTACAAGATTAATTTCTTCTACACTTTTACAAACGTATCGAGTGTCTTGAAATTCTGTACTTGTTAGGGTTTATTAGAGAAGTAAAGAAAGTTGTTATCTAAGTCGAAAGTTCATCAAACAACAGGTTTTTATTACATTATATCTAACAATAAAAGAGAATTATTTTCTTCTTATTTCTACTTATTACTTCCCAGAAGAAAACTATATTATTGTGTAACTTAAAAAATTAATTATAATAAAAGTTAATATTTATCATTTAATATTCTTTTCTAATTTTTTACGTCTTAAAAATTCGAAAATTTAAGCAATAATTAACAAGAAAAATGCATAAATGGAAACGTTATTACTCTTCAAGATAACGATGATTTCTGTATATAGATATACAATATTTATTCTTATTAAAAATAATTACTGTAAAATGAAGCAATTCGATACATCGAAATTCAGTATCAATTGTTAAATTTATAGTTTAACACTCGATATTTAGTCTTAATTACATTAAATGATGAGAAGTAATCACTATATCAGAATAAAATACGCGACATCAGACCATCTACATAACTTTTAATCTCTTTTAAACTCGTCTATAATCGAATAATAAATTACTTACGATAACAATTGTTGTATTAATTAAAACAACAGTCAGTCAAAACGATAATGACTAGATTAAAGAGATAATTTTAATCCATATTTATGAAATTCTTCATAATTTCCTTCCCTTTCCTTTCAAAATGACGTTACGAATTTCAGGATACAATAGTCATAAATAAAATTTTAACTCATTTAAACCATTCCACTTCAGTTATTAATTAAATCGAATAGAATAGGGATTTGTAATGCAAAATTATTGATCTCTACGTCATTTTACTCTATAGATCAAGAAGTATGTTGATGAGCATTAATATTTATTAAGAAAACTTTCGATGTTTAATGTTTAAATTATATTTTATTGTATATTAGAATGATAGAGTAAGAGTAAATTAATTTATTTAAGGTGAAATAAACGGATTACAATACATTTTTGCCAGTCAGCATCATCTTATAGCCCAGTATCCTGTTATCGAATGAGTTTTTAAAGGTATCAGATGAACAGAAAGAGCTTTTTTTTTTCCTTTTTTTCTGAAGAAAAGCATTCGATTGGGTTTTGATTAAATTTTCTTCATCTTCACTGCATTTTTCTCCTTTTTTTCTCTATATAAAAAATCATTTTTTTTCGCTTCTTAAAACTTTAAAATAACGCACATTCCCAAATGCCAAATAAAACCGAAACGTGTTAGTTGATAAGAATGAATTTGCAACGTGTTGATTAAAAAATTTAAAATAAAATAACCTAAAACACGACTTAGAAAACAAATAGTAAATTTGTCAATGGTGATAAAATTTATATAACGTTTCTACTATAATTAAATTTTAATATATTCCTACGTGGCTTATTTACTAAGATATATTATCCCACACCACATTATTTTCGGTTTTAACAGCATTTTTATCCTTGCTAACTCTCACTAGTGCATTCAATATTTCAAAATTTGCTAATATTTTTGATCAATTTATAAATTTGGAACGAAACGTTAAAAACTTTACTCTAAATTATTAAAAAATAAACTTTTTATATATTAAAAAATTCAGNATTTATAAAACAGACATCACCATTGGATTCTTATCACACA
Organism: Centruroides sculpturatus; assembly: GCF_000671375.1. NCBI lineage: Eukaryota > Metazoa > Arthropoda > Arachnida > Scorpiones > Buthidae > Centruroides > Centruroides sculpturatus. The sequence continues at coordinate 367,523 of NW_019384607.1, read as the reverse complement.
ACATGGACTTGTGATACATATATAACTTGAGTTATGTAACTAATCCGGAATTGTAAAGAGAAATGTTAGATTTATTGGTATTTAAATATAAATTTGTAATTTGATACAGGGATAGTATGTATGGTTGGCTGGGGAGGGAATAAAAATCCCGAATTGCATCCCAAGTCCATGTTGTACAGTAAGATCCAATAAAGTGTCACAAAGTGCCTATGTATCTGGTATCTGTTTTATACATGACTAAGTACATTTAAAATATTAAAAACAGAGGTGACTTTACAAGTAATTCTTTAAAAATATATATAAACAATCTCGTTTTTAAAATATTTTACATTTTTATTAGTAAATTTTAATACATATAAATCCTTTTACAATGTTTCTTTAAACTTAACATTATATAAAATAAATGTTTAAGGTTTTATATTTTACGGAACTTCTATTAAAAAATAATTATTATTTTTTTTATTATTTAAAATATTTTGATCCCACTTAGATATATATTTTAAGAGCTGTTTCGTCTTTCTATCCAGACTGATATATTCTGAAGGCGAATGGATTTTTACCATATTTGCATATAACAGGAAAAAGACTAGCATCGACACTTAAAGAATTTCGTTCGTTTCCATCAGGTAAATGGCAAACAAAAACTTTTCCTCTCTGTAAAAGCTAACTTTAACCCGCCATCAAAATATCCAAGACGAGCTGTCGAAACTACTTGCAAAAGGAATAGACATGAATTCTTAAGCTTGCAAAGTGAAAGATGCAAACTTTGATGTACAAAGAAAAATTGCTAGGCTCTTGCTATCTACTGATCGATATTTATTTCTAACTTCAAGTATTTTAAAGGCGAATAAGGAAGTCTTTCAAATGAATGCCAACGTTGGATATGTCTTATGGAAATCCTCCGGCTAAGATGAAAATACGGAACACCTAATGGACACTGAATCTAACTTACGAGAGTGATTCTAATGATCTAAATGCAAAATAGTACACTTTTTGTCAATAAATAAATAAATAATTTACTCTGTCTATAATAGAAATTTTAATATCGTAACGAGGAATAATTACCAATTTCCAAATCCGTAATGTTCGACGGCATCCAAAAGCATCATTTCTTCTTTTGCTTTCCAAGCATTGGGAGACTGAAAGACCGGAACATTACCACAATCCTAAAATATATACATTTTTTAAGTCTATTGGAAATTGTTAAATTTAAGGTAACAATCAAAATTAATAAACTTGTTAAAATATTCAGAATACTTAAGTTGATTATTTTCCATATACATTAATATTTAACAAAGACAGACATTTCTAAATTAAAAATTATTATAATTATAAGAACAAGTTAAATTTCTCTTTGTTTCTACCGCAGTCTCTATATTGCTTTCTATTTGCCAACTTCTTTACTGTACAAGAATTTGAAACATCTAAGACGATTTCTCAATATAGATATTAATATATAATACTAAATAATTTAATCAAAAAAAATATACTGGGTAAACTGAATGGAAAATGATATAAAATAAAAAAATTTTACGTATAAAAATGTTTTTTTTATATATATTGTTCTTAAAAACATTTATATCTCAAATTAATGATGTGCTTTAAAATAATAATCATGAAATTCATATAATTTAATTAATCTGCCACACAATTTTAATGAAATGATCAATCACATCCTAAGTACTAATCTGTTTACATAAAAAAAAAAAAATTCATAATATTCAAAAAATTTAAAATAAGTAAATTACAAACGTTCAGAAAATAATGCCAATTAATTGTTAATAAAAATAACTCGGCCATTTATTACATAAAATAAATTTATGTCTACTAAAAATGTTAAGACTCAAACTGATAGTGTTTATTCCTTAATGAAAGATCAAACCGAATCCTTTGATATGATGGCAAGTGAATTAACCAAGTTTGAGCACATTTTAATTACATTATTAAAAAATGTCTTTCATTCCTAAAAAGATCACAACACTTATAAAAATGCATTTGATCTTGATCTTGTTTTAAAAAGGATCTGATATTTTTAAAGGAGGTTTAAAATTTATGTAAATCGTCAACAATGGATAAGAATTAACTCAATATAAAAGAGCAAACTTAATAAATTTAAATAAATAAAATTAGAAAAAAATTATAAGAAACAGAAAAAGGATTTGAAAAAAAAAAGTGATTTATAAATATTTTTGTTTTGGTATATAGTTTGGTGTAAACTTTTTCATTAATAATGATCTTGTGTTATTCATTGTATTTGCTACCTTGAGTTAAATCTAGACTAAGATGCTACAGGCATGACATCCATTATTATTGTTGGAATAACACCTGCTGCATCTTTTGAAAATAACTAAAACAGATATTTTAAAGATAAAATGAAACTTTATACCTATAAAGTAAAAGCAAAACTTTACATCATTTGCAGACAGAGCAAAAGAGAATATCTAAATAGATCTTAAAAGAACAGTACTGATTTTGTTCCTAGGATCTTTTCAAAGTTTAAATTTCCATCAGATATTTCCAAACTGACTTGAAATTTTTCAGAATGTTATTATTCTCTACCCTAGAATACTAAAATATTATGGGCATACCTGTAGATGAGTTTAGAAAGAAATCTAGCAATTTTAAATTTGCAATTGACATTTCAATTATATTGTTTATGCATAGCCTGTACTAATACACTCCACAAAAATGAAATCGCAACACCATGAACAAATTGCAGGACCTGTAGAGATGACATAGATATGCAAACTTATCATTTGCATATCTCTGTCACTTCTACCAATTGGGTCATGTGATACCCACTTTTGGGCTATAAAAACCAACAGTCGGCTCAGGCCATAAATTCTATTAGCAACAGTTGGTGGCAGCTAAACCTTGAAGAAATGTAGAAAGTGCCTGGGAGATGATAGTGAACCGTATACCACCAGTTAACGGCCAAGAAATAAGATTCATCCTGGAGCCGTGCAACCTCAGTTTGTCAAAGCATGCAGTTGCCACATGTGTTGGGTACAACACGAGTATCATCTGATGATGTGTGGCATGATGGGCACAGGAACATCTGTGAACGTGCCAAAGAAAAAGTGGATCACACTGACGCACGACAGATCATGTAAACCAGTAGATTCACCAAATGGCCCATCGAGAACTGTTCACCGGGACATGTGACATCCAAAGTCACCCTTAGCCGTTGACAAGCACATCTGTATCCACCCAAACCATTCACAACAGGTTGCACAAAGTCAGGCTGCACACATCGCAATTGGCAACCAGATGCCATTAACTGCCCATCATGGTGTCATCATCATCGCAACTGGACAACTGAATGGCATCAAGTATTGTTTATGAATCCCACTTCTGTCTATGGAGGAATAATGGCCATGGATGGGTGTGGCGGTATCCCAGGAAACATAACATGCCAGGCCTTTTTTTCAAGTGTTACACCAGCCCACATATTGAGCATGATGTTTGATCGATGGACAGCCCCAGTGTACAATTCCAGTACTCTGACAGCAGACCAGTATGGCATACAAATTGTGGATCCATGGTTCCACCACCAGTGCAGGCCGCATGTGACACAATGTTCCGGCAAGATAATGCTTGACCACACATCACATGGTAAAATCTCATCAGTCTGAATGGAATTCACATCCATTTCTGGCCAGCAGTCTTGTCATATCTCTCTTCCGTCAAACATCCATGGGACCTTGTCTGACATAAAGAGCACCAGGGACCCTATCACATACCATAGATGACATGCAAACCACAGTGGATGCAGCTTAGCAAGGGATACCTTGGGCAACTATTAATCACCTCATTGATACTATGCCTCACTGTATGGCAGTCTGTATATTCATTACCGAATAAACAGGTGTCTAACATACATCTTTGTTTATTCTTTTAATCATTTGCATAATTCTTTCATCTCTGGCAATGTTCGTGTGACTAAGCGCATTCATTCATGGTGTTATGATTTCACTTTTGAGGAGAGTATATTGAACTGTTTAATTTTAATATTCAAATCTAAAACTTTGTTCATTCTGTTGATACTAATTTTGCCTATCTCCATATGCTCTTCTAGCAAAAAATGGAAAATCGTATTTTCAATTACATAACAAAAATTTATCCAACTTATTATAAATTATTTTTTGTTTTAAATGACTCAAAAAAGTATATTATTATGTAAACTAAACTTTCATAATTTTAAAGTAAAACAATTTGAGATTTTCTATCCTTAACACACTTCTCAGTTTCCAACTGAACTCAACAGAATTTAGAAGCTGTTTTAGCTATTTACCTATATATTGTATATATATTTTATATATTTACTATATATTGTGTGTAAAAATACCTACTTAGGAAGGAGAATAAAATCACAAAAAACATTATGACAAAGCATTTTACTAATTTAAAAATTTGTACTAACAATTAGAGCTAATTGTAATCTAGCTTTTGTTTGAAAAATAAAAAAACTCAGCTTAGTTTGAATATGTCTAAAAATATTTGAAGTGTATTCTTTATTTGTACTGGATAGAAGAGTGGAGAGTGGAGTTGGCCAAAGATAAAAAAGCTTACATCATTTGTTTAAGTGTAACTTTTAGAACAGAAAAATAAAATAGAAATAAACATGAATTTGTCTTATTTTTTAAACCTTAAAAACCTAAATCAGTAGTTAAGTATTATTACACATGTTCCATTTTAAACACCATTTTTAATTACACCAGAATTTATTTACAAAATAAAAAAAAATTACCTTTTTACACTGTCTATTTACCAATAGCAAGTAACTAAATAAACAATGCAGTTGATAAACTTTTAATTATTTGCCATTCAACATATTCAGAAAGTTAAAATATAGAACTAACATTCTGAATTCTAAAATTAATATTTATATAAAATTCTGAAGCCTTCAGAGTTCAAAATTCTTAATCAAATAAATAAATAAATAAATATGTCAAATAATAATATAATGAATTTTCAAAATTTTAAAATAAAGAGAAAAATAACAAAAACAATTGTAGATAGAAAAATATATAAATTTCTTAAAAGCAACATTTTAATAAAAAGAATTAAAAAATATTAAAGATTTTATAATTTGTTGTTAATATATGACAAAGTTTAGACTTTTTGCAAACATTTTTAGTATAATTAACATCAAAATGATAGATATTATTAGTATAATGTTTAAATCGTTATCCAAATTATTTTGAGGCTTGAAAAAAATTGAGCTAAACGGAAATTCAAAATTGTAAGGTCTTTTTGACTGTATATTTAGTGATCTTCAGAAAAGTAAATTAAAATGTACAGTACATCAATGTTATTGTTCAAATATCTGATAATATTTAAACTCAGAATACATGAAGTCAAGTTCACAAATAGAACTAAACTCTCAACTGGACTAAATTCTATCTGTAAATCCAAATCATACATATAGACAGTAATAATTTACAACAAAAGTTAAAAATTTAATTTTTAGCTTACGTATTATCAATATAAGATAATTCAACTGCCAAATTATATTTGTTCGTGCAAATTTTTAGCATGACATTCATGTGTTAAGCAAAAATGTAATCATATATAGAGTCTGTAAATATTGAATAAACAGTCAGAAAGCCTTAATTTCTTATCCTGTACAATTTGTTATTATATTAAATTACATACAGAAGATTCATTTAAACATAAAACAGATAGATTGTCTTTTTTTCATGAGATAAAATATGAAATAGTATGATTTAAACTTATACAATCCTTCTTGAAAGGCAAAAAGTAAAATTGGTCAACGATAAAAACAATGAAACAACTTTTCTACAAGAATGCTAAAAAAAATATAAAAAACAAATGACATGTACTAACTAGTTCATTTTCTCCCTTTCTTTTCTTTTTATTGGAGAGCTTGTCATTCATCGTGAAATCAAGTTTAATAAGGTTTCCTTGCCCTCCTTGATCTTTGTTAATATCTTCCTAATCCTTAAGAAAAACTTGAATCATGAATATATACTACCTTGAATTTTGCATTAATCCTGTAATTATTTTATATTTAAAACTGTTAATAATTTATGTGGTAGAAGCAAAGTGAATAAGCATATTTCATGTTGATTCTAAACACATTCAACATTCTGTTTTGCATTTTCAGTAATTTTATGGCTTTGAAAAAATATCAAAAAACTTACCGATTTAATTAGAAAATAACATTTTCAGTTAATTCTATTACTGTTTACGATTCTCGGTTTAATACACAGGAACAAAAGTTTAAAATTAAAAACGACACAAAATCCACCGTATAAAAATTTAGACATAGAATTATTGAAAATGTTATTGTTCTAAATAACTAGTAATTTATGATTCTTTTCCAAAAGATGTAACTTTATTGAAATTGTAAGCTTACAAATCAATAAACTAATAAATTTCATATATTAAATTAAAATTCATGCTTTTATTTATGGAAATTATAAAAATTCAATATAAATTTAAAATATTAAATACCATTTTCCACTGATTTGCACAAAGGAAATAATATTTATTAGATATGAATTAAAAGAAAACAAATTTTCTTGTTTTCGAATAATCAATTAGATTACATGAAATGAATTTAATTATAATTTAATTTAAATAAATATTTATTCCAATGCTTATCAAATTTAAAATATCTTTCAAATAAAGTTATGCATTTTTATATTTATATATTTTACCTTATGGATTTGTCTTGTGACAAATTCTAGAGAATAAAATTATTTGCAATAAAAATCATCACTTCAGTTGTAAATAATTATAATTTTAAATGATTACTACACAAATAAACTCTGTTTCATAAATTAACTTTCCATTTTTGACAATTTTGAAAAATAAATTCTTTAATTCAAGTTTATTTTTATATGCTTTAAGTATTTATAGCTAATAATTTATTTATGCATAAATAATTTGCTTATAATTTTTTCTTATTGATATATAATGACAACTTTGAATAATATTTTTTCTTAAAAACAATGCATAACTTTATATTTTACATAATTTTTAATATTAACAACAAAATCTACTTTATATATATATATATATATATATACTATGTGTATATGTAGGGGAAAGGGGGTTATTAAGGATA
>NW_019384607.1:351644-358371 GCF_000671375.1 Centruroides sculpturatus | reverse complement strand
TTTTTTTTTTTTTGAGTCTTTCTATTTAATTTTCTTTTCTTTATCCTCCGCATCTTTTCTTTAGAAGTCATGCTTGGTAGAATCAGCAAAATGAAGTCGAGTCACGAAGAACCGACCGCATTTTCAAATAGTAAACGTTGCTATATATTGACTTCTACTGAACGATCGTAACATTTACGTTGTAGACGGGAAAACTGCAGCATATGCACTGTATCTTGATCTTTACTCGATAAAATACCCACTTTTCTACTGGATTTTTCATGCTCAGTAATTGAATATTAAATTTATTTTTCCCCCTCGAACGAAACTTTGACAAGTTTATTCTATATAACGTGTGTTGTAAGTTTTAGTTTTATTAATTTTTTTGGAGGGGGAGAGTTTTAAATATAGAAAAAACTATGGCTATATCGTTTTCTGGACATTGGAACGATATAAAAATCATAAATATTTTCGACTAAAACCGCAAACATATCATTAACACGTTAAAAATAATACATTAACTTTGTAGAATTTTTTTTTCTTTCACTATTTTTATTGCTCATTAATTGTTATCACTTCGTTAATGCGATAAGAATGCTGCTCCATAAAAAAGAGAATAATTGCCAAAGAAGTAGTGATAAAGGTCTTCATTATTTAATGACATTGATTAGCGTAAATATCAAATAAACATTTTTAATATTAGTAGAAAAATTATATATATATATATTTTTACAATTTTTTCTTCCTCTTCTTCTGGATAAAGTACAGCAGAATGTCAGACAAGAAGAAAATTTCCTACAAAACTGTGATCAATTAGCAACCACAGATAACAAATTCAATTGTCTTTAATCATGGAATCTATGAAATGTATGTAACCAAATTTCATTCATGGTCAAGTTGTTAAACATAAAATAAATTTATTCTTATCATTACCGTGTTACTTAGCTGTAAATCTTAATACCTGTACAGATGTACTGTACTTGGCTAGTATCGAGAAACGATAATGCATTCATTAATAAAATTTAATAAAATCGATTAACTTCTCACGCTAACTCTATAGATTTAAATTATTAAAGTGAATCGAGTACATCAGAATTATAGATTCAGTAAGGAGTACTCCCAATTGTATATGTAGCAATTATAGAATAATCACGTATCAAGTTTAGTTTCTTTTATATTTTTAAGTGCTTTTACTCCACTTCTCGGTTATTATGCAGTGTGGGGATTAAGTTTAGTGGTTTATAATAAAGTTTACTCTAAATTTAAGTTGAAAATAACTTAAAAATCTTAGTAGAAGAAGAGATTTTTTCCCCGCCAATGTTATTTTCTGAGATAAATGGAATTTTTTTCTAACTTTCTTCTAGACAAAATGTCATCTCCAACATCTTTCCTCTTAGAAATTTGATTATCAGAAGTCCAATCTGTTTAGATAAAGCGGTCATCTGGTAATCTTGTTTCCTGAAATGATTCATGTAAGTTGTGAAACTATATATATTGTACAGTACATATATTTTTTATGATCATTCATTATAACTATTCGTTAATTTTCATATCTTGTACATGTTTTAAGCAGCATGAAACTGTTCATTATTACATATGGTTTCATACTCGCATTCTCATTATTATTGGCGAAAATTTACTGACATAATGTTCTTGGTAGAAAATTTATGACCTCTTTGTTAGACGATAAATTAGTGAAGGATCCCGTTTTAGTGCTTGATGAAAAGATGCCTCACCCAATCACTAATATAAAAGAGATAGTTTCTATAAAAAAAATTATTTAACAATTGATTAAATTCTATTTAAGNCGTGTGTTGTAAGTTTTAGTTTTATTAATTTTTTTGGAGGGGGAGAGTTTTAAATATAGAAAAAACTATGGCTATATCGTTTTCTGGACATTGGAACGATATAAAAATCATAAATATTTTCGACTAAAACCGCAAACATATCATTAACACGTTAAAAATAATACATTAACTTTGTAGAATTTTTTTTTCTTTCACTATTTTTATTGCTCATTAATTGTTATCACTTCGTTAATGCGATAAGAATGCTGCTCCATAAAAAAGAGAATAATTGCCAAAGAAGTAGTGATAAAGGTCTTCATTATTTAATGACATTGATTAGCGTAAATATCAAATAAACATTTTTAATATTAGTAGAAAAATTATATATATATATATTTTTTCTCTTTCTAGTAACGATATAGAAAGCTATATATACAGCTTCTATTCTACATCAAATTTTATTCGACTTTAAAAGAATAAAAGTAAAAACTTAGTGATCGTGCAAATCCTTCTTCGTTTCAACTATATTTAAGTAAAAAGAATTAAAAGATGCCGCAGAGAAGAGAGAAAAAGAAGAAGAAGAAGAGGAAGAGGAAGAGAAAAAAACAATCATTCATCTAACTTAAGCTAGAGAGCTGCAAATTTTCTAGAGATGCAAATTTCAAATCACTTTGGTAAACTGTAAATTTCTGTACGTTTTTCCCTCGGGGAGAAAAAAATAAGACAGATTTTTGTCAAGATTGATATTTTTGCCAACATATTGATTTTTAAAACCAAAAATTTTTCTTCGTTTCAAATAAGTGCAAAGATAGTTGATTTGAAAAATGTCTTCTAGAAGATGATATTTCAATGAAACGACAGTACTTCATAATCTACATTTTCTCTATATTTCATTTTAAATTATTGCTAGATTATCATTTTTATATTTATTTTTGTTATTATAATTCGCAAAAATTCCATAAGTAGAATTCATGAATAAATGGATGGATTATTATTATCGTTAAGAGAAGTTATTAGAATTTTGAAACTACCTTATACTTCTCGACTTTATTTCTGGCCATAAAATGGTGCCAAAATATCACTTCTGAAAACGATAATCATATTATCACATTTTAGAAATCTTCCAGACATATTTTAAAAGTAAGATATTCTCTTATAAAAAAATAAAATAAAATAAAATAATAGTAATAAGAAGAAGAATCCAAAATGGGTTTGTGGAATATCGATGTGTACTGTACTTAAACAAAGAAAATTAGCATAATTATAAGTTAATTTTTAAAAATATATATATATATATTTATATAATTAACAGCTTTAAGGATTAGAAAAGTAGCAGGAAAGAGCTGTAAAGTAAATTGCTGTAGTAGAATTTTAATGTATTTGGTACACGCTGTTTTCCGCGCGTTTTTAAGCGTGAGTGATAAATGGAGTGTCACGCGCGAAATTATGTATTATGTAGTAAGTGGTGTATCAAAAAATGTTATCATCCGTTAGGCGGGCCAAATGTAACACGCCAACTCGACCGCCTTAACCGCTACGCTTATGTTAAATAGTATTATTATCGAGACCGGATTCGAGCGGTGGTATCGATCCGTTTTTCAAACCGCATAACATACATTTTTGGAATATTTTTTTACCAAAAACAAAATAAAAAGAGGAATCCAACTGACTTTCCCCAATGGCTTATTCCTATGTGCGGTTAAGACGCAACTATATATCACCCACTAGACGTAACGCTCATTAGAACAGGATATCACATTTTCTTTTTACGATGTAGTTTGCGAAACCAATAAATTCTTCTTTCCAAATTCCTTTTTATTATTATTATCGAAAACGCTCGACTTTACGTAATTTACTCGATATTCGATATACAATGTGGGAAAAGTCAAGCGAAATTACCCAACTCGAATAAAATTATGCAAAATTCCGTGTATAACCCGCACTACTCGAATAACTCTCCGGCAGAAAACAAATGTAGATATTTGAATATTATCAAAAAAATTTTTTAAATTATGATTCATGCGATGAAAAAATATACACAAAAATTAGAATATTTATTTTATTTTATTTATCGGAGATTGAATTTATATATACTGGTATATATATATATATATATAATCGAGGTATAAAAAAACGTCAATCAAGAGTGACGTGCAGTACTTTCATCGACATACACACGAACCATTGACAGATTACGTCAATCAAGCGAAAACTGAACATAAAAAAATACAATTCTCTAACAATCGAAAGAGTCCGGTATAGGAGCATTTTCGATTTTATTTTTTTTGGAAGCACTTCTAGGCCGGTAACCTATCTACACCTAAACTGTTTTCTATAACTGCATCTCGGAAGAAAGGAAAAGGGGGAAAGAAAAAAAAAATATATATATATATATATATATACACTTCTAGTAGGCAGAGGCGCTCTAAGCTAAAGAGACAGCTGATATTATTGAACGCAGTGGGCCATACATCTTTCCCCCTCTGGAATATGAAGGAAGTGACGGAGGCAGGATCAATCTATGGCAAGCATCTGTTGACAGAATAGACAAATTTATTGTGGTCGGGTAATCAAACTATACCAAGTTTTTCATGTTCATTATCGAATATACGGGTGGTTGATCAAGTTTGGTCTAGCGACTAATGAACGCCGTGTTGTGATAAGATAAATAAGCAGAATTGTTCGATCCGCTTCAAATTATTTTTTGCATAAATATATACATATATACATACATACATGTTTATGCTATTTAAAAATCTGATAATTATGTATTTAGAAGCGATGTTGCGTGAAAAAAATAAAATAAACTACGTTTTGCTGAGCTGTTACGGTTTGTGTACTCTAAAACGATAATGATTAAAAAAAAAAAAAAAGGAAAATTCTCCTTTGTACCAAAGTAAAAATCCATTTGTATATATATCCGTAGTATTTTTCGATAAAACTGAATTGCTTTATAAGATCTGCAGTTTATCAAAGAATGGTAGAATGTGTACAAACGTGATCTGTCTGTACAAATTGCCAGAGGGAATCGAGAAAACAGAAATTATACCGGATAAAATTTGCATTTTAAACTTTATTCCAATCTTATCTCCTGATAGGATCGCCAGGGAGAAAAGTAGGAGCAACCAAAATATTGGATATTCTGTTTCTGGTACGTTTTCCAGCGATGGATTTCTCGTGAGAATCAGTAAGACCACATATCAAAACAATGTTATTATTCAAACCGGCAGAATTCTCGGAAGACAGTAGATAATCTACTTTTCCCGCAGGCAAGAACTGTCGTCGTTTTCTACTCTTTGCCAAATCTAATACACCCTGTCTCTGGTTGCCTACAGACGATTGAGAAGTAATCTTGTGTCTGAGACTAAATGTCTGGCTGGCTATCTTCAGCTTTGTCGCCCGAGATAAATGATGTCGTCTTTAACGTTCGACGTTCGAGGATGAAGTTGTATTCTCAGGTCCGTGAGAAATGACTCTTTTCGACTTTGTATACAATGTTGATGTTCCGTATATCCGAGATACGAACGGTACAGGATGAGATTTTTCCCGNAATACATTAACTTTGTAGAATTTTTTTTTCTTTCACTATTTTTATTGCTCATTAATTGTTATCACTTCGTTAATGCGATAAGAATGCTGCTCCATAAAAAAGAGAATAATTGCCAAAGAAGTAGTGATAAAGGTCTTCATTATTTAATGACATTGATTAGCGTAAATATCAAATAAACATTTTTAATATTAGTAGAAAAATTATATATATATATATTTTTTTTTCTGTTATGTAATTTTATATAAGTAATATATTCTAAGGTATATTCTTATTACTTTTATACCAATTCTTTTTATAACAATACGAACACATAAATCGTTTTATGATTCATTTTAGATTTGATACGTTACTAACGGGAATATCAGTGCAGTTCACAGAAAACAATTCGAAAAATACAAGAATATTTTTTTTTTCTACAGAACATCTCGAATTTGAAGACAATTTTATTTTAATAACAAGTCGTAAATAGTCCATTTTCTTTTAATACATTTTGTTTTTCTCCCCCTGGAAACAGTTAAATTCTTCAAAAGTTAAATTTTTCAATCATTTTTCTCTTATCGATTTATAATTCTATATTGGTAAATTGAACAAAATTAAATTTAAGTTTAAAAATTTCAATATTTTATGCTTATTTTTTTGTAATAATTGCAGGGAAAAGTGATCTCGTAAGTTTAAAATTGTAGCACATTTTTATAATGAATTATTTACATAATAAAACAATAAATATAGCAGTTATTTATACTAATCACTTTGTAATTTTATCATAGAGAATTTTATATATACATAGATACATTTCAGCTTATAGATAATTATAACTTAGTATTGATTCTTAAAATGTACTATTGTATAATGCGCATCTAGTTCTAACTATATATATATATAGAGAGAGAGAGAGAGAATTATAATTATACCGATAGGAAGATAACTATTGTATATGTTGCAAACAGAAACTGTGTTATTTAATTGCTTGTTAATTGCTTGTCGATTGTTTAGGTCACGATAAATTAATTATAATAAGGTGTTTCGATGTTTCCTTTAATGTTAGCTATTAATTATAATCAGGCAGCATCCTAAATCCCTTTAGGAATGTGCTGAGAGCCAATACTATTATATATACTTATCATAAATCAGATTCTGTCTTTGATTATTATATACGAAAGGCAAATTAATGTTGTGATTAAATTTATAAAATTAAAGATTTTTTTTCTTTTTAATTTCCTTAAATTTTCTTGCAAATTTCTTTGTTTTTTCACTTATAAATTTATTTCTAATTAAATTTTAACTTATTAAATATTTCTAATCAATAAAATATACATAATTAATATAAAATAAATTTTATAAGAAGAAATAATTTAAAATTTAATTATAAAATTAAACAATATTTAATTGAATAATTATTTAAATTGAATTT
>NW_019384607.1:314464-350268 GCF_000671375.1 Centruroides sculpturatus | reverse complement strand
TCTTCATATTCTATACGAATCAAATTGACCAGTATATGACAATATTTATTCATATATATTTTATTTTTTATTTTTTATTAAATAAAATTATAAATTGACGGATACTCTTGGAGTGCTGACAGAAAACAAATGGTCGCAGTCGACACAAGTTTTTAAATGTAAAGCGGCGCATCTACAACCGTCAATCTCATTCTAGAGGACGAACACGACATCACGTCCATCAGGAGAAGGGGAAGAAAAAGATAATACCACAAAACGACAGATTCTGACACCAAAAGTCGTAAATTATTTCAGAGTAAGAAGCGACTGAGTGCACTCGGTGGATTTCTTCAATCAGTTTTTCCCACGTAGTTGCATTATTATGCTGTTATCATATTACTTGAAGTATTTTTGTCGAAACTGCATAAAGTGAGAGGGGAGGAAGAAGAAAAAAAATAAATAAATAAAAAAACGGTGAACGACTGCATTAAATCTTCGCTTTATTTTGATACTCCATCTTTATTTGTTACGTTATAATTTTTTATTTCGCCAAATGTGTATCATTTTTCGTAATTTTCCACCCCCTCTCTATCGATTCTTTTATTATTATATTTTTTTTTCCTTTCTTTAATTTTTGTGATGCGATTTCAGCTTAGTTTCCTATCAAATAATAGAAGAAAAAATAAATAAAAATTATAGAAAAAAAAGAATTATGAGTTGTCAGAAATTGTTATAGTCAATAAAGATAACAGAAACGTCCAAATTTTGGTGTGAAAAATCATCGAAAAAATCCAGTTTTTAGATAAAATTATATACATTTCTATACTCTTTTTACATAATTACATAAATATATAATGAATTAATTTGAGCATGTTTATTTTTGCTTAATTATTTTTAAAAATAAATAAGGCTTAATTTATAATAAAATAAAAAAGTAATTTTAATTTTTATGTTAACCATTTTAATAAATATTTCTTAAATAATTTGTATATTATTTATTTAAATATTAATATTTTATAAAAATTTCTTATATAATCTTCAAAAATTTAAAATAAATAATTAAATTTAATGTTAAGTTATTATTTTATTTAAAAATTTGCGGTTTATACGGATATTTAAACTTATCGTTCGATAGATTATTAAGCGTAATTGCTGTACCAAGTCCACTTTGCATATTAGTTTCGAAGTGTAGCTTTAAGTCACGGTTGGCAATTTTAACACGTAACCAAATGGTTTAGCGTGATATCGTCGATAAAACGAGGTTACGTGATTAGAGCGTGTTTCAAATCTCGATTTTGAAATACACAGTTTTCTCTCCTAGCTAATTCAAAGTGTTGCTACTTTATTTAAAGTCGAATGGAACGATTTTAAAATAGAACAGATTAAAAATTTAAACGTTGAAAATGCAAATGTCATAAATCATTCGTGCGATCTTTTCCACGCTTTGAGAAAATTGGTACTTTTTACGAATTCAAATGTGGCGTGTTGGATAGTTTATGCGTTTACCAAAACTTTCAATCCTCTTTCGCGTGGTCTTTATGCATTATTTTTGCGTTTTTTCCCCCTTTTAAAATTGCCTCTTGTTTTATTCTAGTCATGTTTGTAACAAATTCGCATAAAATTCTTTCGGAAAATTGTATATAATCAATAATAATATTCCAAATGTCAAAGTCGTAATCACTAAATTTAACATCCGATATATCATTTCAATATGAAAAAAATTGTAAAATAATAATAATAATATATAAAAATTTTCAATATTAACTAATATAAAAGCCGAGTTTGCATATAAGCTAAACAAGTCAAAGCTTAGGGCCTCACATTTTTACATATACCATTATTTGGTGGAGAGGACAGTGGCGTGTTATCCATCCTATGGTCAAAACGATGCATTTGCCTGGGCTCCCACCAGCAGGTGTCTCAAACCAATCGTTTATATGAAAGTATTTTCCTAAAAAGTTCCCCGAAGAAAAATATCTGAAGTAAATACCGTACATATTCCACTGAAAGAGGACTGGCCTGTTATATGTTATATCGTAAGGTCACAATAAGTTTAAGTTCCTGTTATGTCGAATATATTTTGATATTTTAAGCAATATGATCCTTTAAACTTAATCAAAAATTATTTAACAATTTCTATTAATATTATATTTTTAATTATTCGTAAATATCTAAAAATATATTCGAATTTTCTTGAAATATTCACGCAAAAAAATAGCTCGAATCAAATATTTTGATATTTGAAATATTTTCGAAATTCTGACAATCGCAATTTACTTTTCAGGAGGCAATGTGATAAAAAAAAAACCTATAAAATTGTTGAAAAATCCATTTAAAAATCGTTTAATCGCATAATATTATTAATTAAAATTTTTAATCTTCGCTAGAGATATCGTAAAAATTCTATAATAACTTTAACAAATTAATTTTAGCGACAATTTAAAAATGCAAAATAGTTATCGTGAAGAATCATTTATTACTTACTCTAAAACATCTATTTTTTTCTTCTTTTTATCTAATTAATTGTTAATTTTAAATGATAGAAGCAAAGAAAATAAGTTTCCAAACATTGTTTTCCACTAAATTAAGCAAAATCTGTTAATTATTTTCTGTAAATAAGCGTAAACAAGAAGACATTTAGAGAAAATAACTAATGATGCTTTAGTGAAAGATCTATTTTCCATTCCCTAAATATGTATCACAATATTTTAAATTATACGAAAAATACTGATATAAAATCGATAAAATTTGTTCTTTTTTTAAAATAAAATTAATCCCAATTTTCTGATTATAATTTAAAGGAAAGTCTTAGAATTCTTATCGTGTTATCTCTTGTATTCTCTTAGTAAATTTATCGCATATAAATTATGTCGGATCTCTAACGTAGACTTATTTGGGTCTGATAATGCATACTGAACTGATAAATGAGTCGAGTAACTATTATACCATGTTTCTTGATAAAATTATATTAGAGCATTGAACCATGTTGGTGTACAATCTGAACTAAGCACGTTACACATTATCAATTCGTAAAAATGCTTTATTTTTTTAATCACAAATTTGATCTCTACAGCTTGACTTTTCTTACTTGAAAAATTATTTTCGTGTTAATAAAGATTATTACATTACTGGATAATGCATAAAGGGGTAGCTTAAGTTAAGAAAAATATGTGAAAATACCATTTTACCTCGGTAGCAAAAAGCTATAAACTTATTTATAAAATATTTACAAGAAACCTTGAGATATTTTTACAATATAATTTTTAAAAATTGAAAAAAAAAATCTTATATAGCAAAGTATCGCCTCCTCTTTTTTTTAAAACGAAATATTCGAAAATCCGAAGATTTAACCAAAGGTAACATTGATCTGAATATCGTTCGACAGAACGAAGTTAATATTGAAGATAAATCGAGTGAAACTTAGAAAAATGACTAAATTTAACTTTAAACTTTTCAAAATTCTATCCTGTTCTCTTCATATTCTCTTGATTTAACCGTCGACTTTTGAATATTACGCCAGTTACAGCGATTATGAAGATGGAATATGCAACAGGGCAAGCAAGATTAGTGGTCGAATGAAAAATGACCCAACTTAAGATAAAGAGACGTTACATTTTTATGTTTTCGACTAATTTATCCATCGTTGCAAAGCTTATTTCTCTCGAATCTAACCGTGCATACATCATTTATTTCCGAATGATAGAATCCTTAAAAATATCCACCATCGTTGAGTCTTTCGACAGACCAAATTGCGCCCATCTTCTAAGATTTATTGAGCAGTTTCGAGTACTCATTGCGACATCAGTTATCGATATCGATGGATTCTCAAAACTATTTTTTTCCCTACTTAATTATTTCTCTATCTTATTCTTGTCCATTGCTGATGTACTGAAGAAGAAGAATTTACTAAATTTTTAATAAAATTATTAAGCGATATTTAAATAATTATGATATTTTGTTAACGTGTTGTAAAAGTTTATAATTTAATAACGAAATAATTAGTCACGGCCAATATTTGAAATTTTCAACGCAATAAGTACCGAACGCTTTCAAACTTAATAATCTGTCATTCGGAAACGATGTTATAAGGTTAGAATCCCGATAAGGCATTCTGACGATGCATAATTAGTCGTACAAACATATAATTTAATATCTCCTTTAAAGTTCAGGACGTGAATTTGTTAAATAATTTACCTTATAGTTGTCTATAGTCTTGCTGGAGTTATAAATTTACTAATTCAATTGGCATTTAATATAAGCGAAACTTTAAAAAATTCATTTAATTAGAGAGTACACGAAATTATATATGTAAAATTCCTCGTTTTTTATTAATTTTTCGAAAGTTAAACAACTGTAAATAACCTTTTATAATTGCATAAGTCAAAGCATTTCACGTAAGAATTAATATTGCTTAGATGCTAATGCGTTGTCCTTCATACCGATGATTAATAGCCTTTGGTACGAGCTAATGGTTCCCTAAGCCTAATTGTATATGTTGCCTTAAGTAATTAAGGCACAGTGCTGAATTAGCTGCAACTATAACCATAAAAGTGTTCTTTCATACCTTAATCTTCTTCCATTATTTTCTCGGTTTCTTTCAGTTTCGTGTCATTTCGTTAATATATGATTTTTAATTATGATTACTTAATTATATTCAAGGTAAAAATAGCGTAAATTGTAAATTTTCTTGCTTTAAATATTAGCTATCATATTAATTAGGAGTAAAAAACATCGTAAGTCGAGTTATGCGCTTGCAATATTCATGGAAACAATTTTTTACGTTCATAATTTCATTATGTGCATCCCTCGCGACTTAAATAATTTATTGCCCGCATTCAATCTAATCTTTTACATATTAAAACATAGTGAAAAGTTATGACAAATTGCATAGCTCATTGATCTTTATATTTCAAGTATTCATTGTCGTTAATGATTACTTAAACTGTAGAGACATCTCTAAAGGTGAAGTTGAATTATATTATGTACAGAGTTATAGAGGATGGCACTATATCCGTCTGTTTAGTCCTACAGGTTAGTTTCTGTTGCTTTAAGCTCATTCATCCCTTCGCACTTACAATTGTTGTTAAGGTATAAGTTTCATATTCGTTGTGGAGAGCACCTCAAATTAGATCGCTTAACTAAAATCCGTTACACGTGTCATTAGACAGCACAACAGATTTAAACTAGAAACCATAATAGACCGAATAATCTTCTCTGTGTTACATACAATCATTTAAAATATTCAAATATCATATTCACGTATTAATTTTTGTCTATAAATATTTTTTTAATGTAAACGTCGCTACATTTTTTAATTTGTAGTTTTATAAATTTAAATATATTTCTTCAGCATAGGCTGTATTTTATATTATATATAGGCCTATATAAAAGATACAATAACAAATATTTTAGTGTAATTTTCGTAACAATGATTGGATAAGAAAATAAAAAAATAAATTTGTCTCCGCCTTTTTTATTTCGCCAACCAATCACCGTTTATAAAATATTTACGTTTTGCATCTTACATAAATCTCAGATGACTGCTTATGTTCAATAAAAACTTAATTTTATCTCGTTTAATATTTTCGTAGGTCATTATATTTACTTACAGTTTACCTTAAATGAGCTATAATTGGCGACCTCATTGGTTACTCAATGAGTTCCTTTAAGATATATAACATTTTAATAGGATTGGTTTCAAATAACAATATATCAAAATAGCAATTGTACAAAACAAATATATAAATATCGTAAATAATTTAATTATAAATATCAAACAAGCTTATATCAAACTCTGAAGGTATTATTTATTTAACAAAATGATTTTAATAATTTTAGTATATTGTTTGAAGTTCATTATTCATTTCAATCGCAAACATTTGGTATCTAATTTGCTGCTTAGTTAAGCTGTCATTGTAACATTTGCTTCATCATCTCTTGTACAAAGGCATTTACGAAACACTAGCCACTTAGGAAATTTCAGTACAAAGGGTTGTCTGATTTCGATTCGATATTACTATGAAACCTCGCGTTCAGATACATTTAGCATGATTAACGCTAGAATAGACTCATTATTCACATCTGTGACGGCCTATAATTAAATTTTATTTTAATGACTCTTACATGCATTAATACAACTAATGTCATGCTACAAACGTGTTCCTAAATGGACTGTTGCTTCCTGCAATACCTACTAAGTTCAAAAGTTACAGAATAAGACGTTGTTCCTCATGAACTCGGTTCATACTTCAAACATGAATTATTTATTTGTAGATTATGTGAGATTATCAGTTCCAATGTTGTAAATTTAACTTACTCTTTCCAATGTTATACATTCGATAATGTATCATTTGTAACTATAACTTGCTATATTTGAACGACGACAATGCAGTTCAATATCTTTATAAAGTTTCAACTGTATACAAAGAGTTATATTTTATAAANAAAAAGCTAAATATATAAAAATTTGATAATTTATTAGTTAAAATTCTTCAAAAATACTATAAAATATTTAATAAAATTCCAACTTAAGATGTTTATATAGAGAATATATATATATTCGGATCTTAACAGTAAACTTATGAAGCTCTAAAATATCGTTAACAGAACTATACTTTTGTCTCATTAATATAATTATATAAAGTTACACTGCATAATTAAACCATTGTATTGAGAAACATTTCTCGTATGAATATAGTGTAATACAATATTAAATAAATATTAAATAAAAAAAGCGATTGTTTTCAAAGAATGTTTATATAATAATTTAATTAATTTTAAAAATTTATGTTATTATTTGATATAAAAGAAGTTTTCAAAAAATATAAATTAAATCTTTTAATGCTGTTTGATAAATGATATATTTAAAAACGAAAATTAAAATGTGGTTTTAGTTGTAAAGAATTTATCTTATTATTTCTTAAGAAAGAATAAAATTAAGTGTTGAGCATTGTATATTCATTATTGTTGTAGAGAATGTTGTCCAGATATCTTTGCAATTCTTTGACATTTATTCATGCTTAGTATGTCAACTGTAATATTTTACTGTAATTTAAATTCCCATTTCGAAATAATTACAACAAAAACAACGGAACATTCAATTTGTTTGGAAGTTTCTAAGAATTTTCTTTACCATTTTTATTTTATTTTTTTCCTTTTTCTTCTTCTTTAAGAAGTTTAATTTCTAATATATATATATACATTTATTTATTTATTGGTAGAATTTAATCCAATTTTAGTTTATTTTTCTTTAAGTTACACAACTTTTATTGTTCTCTGCTTTCTCTTGGGATATTTATATACTTAGAAAGGTTAAAACAAAAAATAAGTCTTTTTACGCCCATAATGAAGTTTCGAGGTCTTTGTAATTTTATTAACATTTGTGTAAATATTTAATTAAATTTAATTACAAAAATTGAAGAAATCAAAGATTTAAATTTTCTAAATTTTATCTTTTCTTTTACGTATATAAACAGTTCTAAAAGATTTACTTTTTCTTAAAAAGTTCTAAAGACAAAAGTTTTTTCTTGTTTATAATATACAATTTAAAAAGGAATTGATAGTCATAAAATAAGTAATTTAAAATTTTACAGTTTTATTTTTCGGTTTTCCATTTTCTTTGTTGAGTAAGACAATATGAATAAAAAATGGACAAGACAATCGACCCTAAGAAAGTAATAACTACTGTACATTTTTCCAAGTGTCACGCGTTATTTATAACAATTTTCATCGTTGCCAGATGTTAATTAACTTTCAATATTATTCTACACGGAAAAAAAACCAAGCCAGAATTTTTTTCCTACACGTTTCTTTGTTATAAAGATCAAGCGGCCACCATCAAGCTTGTAAATCCAAGAAAAGTTAAATTATTACACATGTACAGAACGAGGAATTAAATTTTGCATGAAAGATTGTTATTCTCGAGAAAGACAGGAAAATTTCATCATTCATGTCATCCAGAACGTAATCTAGAATATATTTAACATGGTGCAACATGGCTTTTAACGAGTTGCACCGCGTATGTTCCAATTCTTCTTGTAAAGAGGATAAGGGATTAATATTTCTATGTGTACTTTGCGTGCCATGAAAGATCGTGACAACATTGTTTTCGATACTAATCTGATTAAAGTTGACATTTATATATGACATGTCCTTGTATGGGTGGATATTCGAAATTACCGCAGTGTGTTTGATATATGAAATGCGGTTTATATCGCTTCCTAAAATGCTATAAAATTTAAATATATGAAACTATTTAGTAAGATTTATCTTAAATGTAAAATCGATATACGAAATTGATTTTCAGATGAGTTGTAATGCATGAAAGGGTTAGGAAAAGGGTTGTATTTGATGCAAATCCTATCTAAATCATGTGGAAAGTGGTCTTTGATGATCTTGTTTGATTGTAAATAGTCTGTAAATTCTTAGATAGTAAAGACATAAAGGTTAAGAATTGATTTTTAATCAAATTAAAATGTAAATAGATTAAATTACGTTCATTTTCAAAACTTGTTTTGGATCATGCAATTTAAAGTCTACTTGTTTAGAATATAAATAGGATTATTTTATAATCGGATAAATACAAGATATTTATATA
This sequence comes from Centruroides sculpturatus, assembly GCF_000671375.1. Lineage (NCBI taxonomy): Eukaryota > Metazoa > Arthropoda > Arachnida > Scorpiones > Buthidae > Centruroides > Centruroides sculpturatus. Next base: position 341,693 of record NW_019384607.1, on the reverse strand, counting down.
TGGAAATGTAATCGAATGTATTTAGAATTTTACTTGAATTAGAATTGCGTACATCTTCTTAGAAACACTTAAAATATGGTAAGACTTTTAATACATAAACTATTTGTAAAAATCTTAATCACAACTCATGAAATGTAGTCAATTGTGAATACGAAAGATTAAAACGATAATATAATATATTCAATTAATAATTCTAAAGCATAATGTTAGTAGTATAAATATAATTATGTATTGGCATAATTTTTCTGTAATTTGAATGGCACATTTGGTTTTAGCAACTTGCAAGTTAAGAATTCAGCAAAAAATTAGTTAAGAAATTTTAGATTTTATTTTCAAAGAAAAAAGTATATTAAATCTATTTTCTTAAAACATTAAAGATGTCTGCTTTCTATATTTAAAAAATCATTAAATAGCAATTCCATGTAATAGAAATTAAATATCTTCTTACTATAAAAATTTCATAACAGAATAGTAGAAACTTTAAAGCAATTCAACGTAAAATTAAATATATTGTAATTCTGCAATAGAAGATTAATAATGAAAGATAGTGGGGGGAAACAGATGGAAAATCATTTATGAGATAAACCATCGGAAACGATTTCCATTATTTAGGCTATAAAAAAGGCATAATAATCCAATTCCCATTGGAATTAATTGTTATCCTAGTAAATAAGTTATAATGTATGAACGATCTCACATAAGATTCTGTTTTTCTCGTTAAATATACAGGCTAGTCCAAAAGTCAGTTAACCGACTGTATATTATTATTATTATTCATGTCTCAGTCTTTATCAATGAGGCAAATAAATCATAAATAATAGCAAGCAACTATTCAAAATATATCTCTGTTAACTGACTTATACACCATGTTATATTATAGAATTTAAACTATTTTTTAAAATATAAAATTTCAAATTAATACGATAATTTTATATAATTATGTACACAAGTTAACTACATAATAAAAAAGCTAAATATATAAAAATTTGATAATTTATTAGTTAAAATTCTTCAAAAATACTATAAAATATTTAATAAAATTCCAACTTAAGATGTTTATATAGAGAATATATATATATTCGGATCTTAACAGTAAACTTATGAAGCTCTAAAATATCGTTAACAGAACTATACTTTTGTCTCATTAATATAATTATATAAAGTTACACTGCATAATTAAACCATTGTATTGAGAAACATTTCTCGTATGAATATAGTGTAATACAATACGTAACAAGATAAGTTATCATACGTTGATGCTAATAAAAAAAAAAATATTTTTGTTTGGAAAAATTATTATGAATTTCTTAAGCAAACATGTACAAAAGAACAATATCTTCAGGTCATTCCATTAAAATAAAATAAAAATAAGAATTTTTTAAAGAAATTATCCGTGTAAATAGTTAAATAAGTTCAATGTGAGTAGGAAAAAAAAACTAGAATTAGAATTTAAAAGTTCTGATTTAATAGAGTTTCTTCCTATTAAATTTTTCCAAAAGTGTTTTTTCTTTTCTATAAAAATTGTAAAACTTATCATTGAGATAATACAAATCCATTTTTAATAATTTATAATTAATAAACAAAACAGTTGCTTTTAATTTAAAAAAAAATTAAATATATTACATCAGAGGATTAACGGAATTAAGTTCAACAGAGATAAGTCTTGTTGTACAGTACAATACAATACGTGTATTGAAAGTATTGTGTGTAAAATAATGAAACTCAAAAAATTTATTTATTTTTTGAGAATTTCATTATTAAAGATATAAAAGAAATATTATAACCATTTATTTTTCAGAAAATCATCAAGATTTATAATAAAGTAACCTAACAACCGTTCTTTGATTAAAGATTCTCAATAATTTGAGCTCCTTCTTTAAAGAAAATTTTAAATTAAAGAAATAATGTTATAACTTTAATTAGAAACCAAACGAGAGAAAAATATTCAGAAATTTATATTTGTCTCTAATTTATTTCCCAAAAATATCTGAATATAATTAAGAGATCCTCAATCTGAACTCATATAGGAATTCCTTACAGCTATGAGCTCGACGTTTCGCTTTTATATTCAGAATAAAAGGGAGGAAAAAAAAGGAAATTAACTTCGTTTCTAAATTACATCTAGAACTACAGACGTTACGAAGCAGATTATCATTCATCTCAATAAGAAAATTGTTATTCTATATTATAATATTACGTCGTTGTTTCTAGTAGATTATATTACAGAAAGAAATGACTTAAGTAGAAACATAAAATTTGCTATTATTTCCTAATATGAGATAAAATGACGAATATATAAACATAAATTTTCTTTTGGTAATAAATAAGTTTCTATGCAATAAAGAATTATTATATAATTCTGTTGCATGCAATTCAAATTCTGACCCGGTACATAACGAAATATTTTATTATGGAAACAGAATTTTTCTGCTTAGATATTTGCATAATTTTTTTCAGATAATCGTCATTTAAATTTTTAGAAATTAACTTATTGATTTGTTTGAATGCTGGTTTTTTTTGAGGAGATCTTAATAATATTTATAAACAATTTAAAAAGTTGTAAACACGGTTACGATATTATAATAAATTTTTTATTTAAATTAATCGCTATTTTATATTCAAAAATTCAATATTCGATATTGTATTCATTTCTACTCATAATTAAATTTGAAAATTAAATTTACCGATTTAAAAAAATTTTATACTGAATTAAAATCCTGTACAATTGGAAAATAGTTTAGAGATTAATAATAATAATAATAATAATACTAAAGATTTTCAATTCAATATGTTTTTATCTTTATACTAGAATATAGTAAAATGTAGAATAATCAAATAAATATTTACATAAGTATTCCAAAATCAATATTCCTACGAATGAGATGCAGTTAACTTTGTTTATTTTTTTCAAATATAAGTGAAGTAAATTTTAACTTGTTTTTTATGTAATTTATTTAATTTTTTAAAGTAATTTCGAAGTAGAATTATTTTTTTAGTCCCCTTTCAAGTGTATTATATAATATACAAAATATATATATAGGCCTATATTAATGAAGCGATATTTGTTACTTTAATTATTTAATTTTGTAAAATATAATTGAAGAATATATTATTTATTTAATTAAAATTTGAAATTGTAACATTTTAAAAAATAAAAACTTAAATTGTTTAAAATATAATAGGAATATTTTTGTTGTATAAAATGTAAAAAAAATGCATTAAATTGTTAAGAAAAGTAGAATAATAGAATGAAATTCATGTCATTTCTTTTTTAAAAAAAATATGATAATCAGTAAAGTAGACTTTTTCCATCATGGAAGTCTATTTTACTGATTTTTTTTTTCCTGTTATCTTGAGAGAGGAAAAATCTATTTTACTGTCTATCTACAGGATAACCTGTTTTTCCTGCAGGATAAATTGTTTTGTAAGATAACCAATATTTTATATTAGAACTACTATCATGTAGAATATTCCATTTTTAAGACAGCAAGTTTGGTTTATGAGATATGGATTTCATTCTTTCACTATCATCTTATGCAATAACTTTCTCTGTTAATATTGCAAGTGGTCTCTTATATCTTAAAGAAAATCTTTATATAAGAGAATAACACCATCGAAAAATTTTTTAAATTTGAAATTATAAAATTTTATATTTAATAGAAACAAATGCATCTGTAGATATTTTATATAATATTACTGCTTTAAACAACACTAAAAAAATAATATGTGAAAGAAAAAAATTAAAGAATTTTAATTTTAATATTTACACGTTAGACTGGAAAAATTGTATTTTGTTAATTCTAAATTAATATATTTATATTGTGTTATTAAATAATTAAGTAACAGTAAATCTTGTCAACATTTGTGTGTTTAGTTTTAGTGTGAAAATGGTTCATACTTTCGTGCTTGGAGTGCTTGTATTAAAGTGCTCATATTAGACGTGATTGGAATAAAGTAATGAATATGTTATTCTTAAATATAAGCCTATATCATATATAATTGAGTAATTATTATCAATATTTTTCAAGAAAACTATACGAAGCAATATGCGATTTCTGTAAAATTTGGGATATAAAGAACGTTGTCTAAAAAATAAGTTATGTAAGAATAAAATATCAGGGCCGAAATTTACGTTAAAAATTCGTAAATAAAAACAAAAACACAGTTTTGGAACTTTCGTAATTCGTTCTTTCCATGTCTTTCTTTTTTCGTCCTGATATTTTTTTTTTGTTATACAAGTTGTAATTTCTTTTGCATTTTACTGGCGCCAAAGAAGCTTTAAGCAATTTTACATATTTAGGGAGGAAGAGCCTATAAAAGAGAATCGACTCACTGTATGATCTTTTGTTCGTGTAGTGTAAAAAGGACGAATTATCAAAACATCGTAGTTTGTTTTGTCTTCTATTTATAAGTTTTTAATAAAACTAAGTAAATGACATTAACAAATAACTAATCATTGTTAAGTAATATTTACAATTTTTTTAAAATTCTATATAATGTATTACCTTTATCAACTTCTTTTATATTATACATAAACATTGAATTTTTATAATGAATAATGTTTATAAAAACTATTATCATCTATTATTTAAGTAAATATTTATTAAATCTATTCATAAATTTTAAATTATGTTATTTCTTTTAGAAATAAGTATAATTAAGCATAATTACAATTATAATTACCATCATGTTAATATAATTAACAATAGACTAATCACTGTATTATGCGTGGAATGATAGAATAGGAACTGTACAAATTACGACAGTATTAATAATTTAACATATTATTAATTTAAAAATTAAATATAAAAATAAGTATAAAAAATCTTTTTATCGAAGCTAAAAATCTTCGTACTCTCCATCTTTTATTTCTTTCGTAATAAATAATAAAATAAAAAATAGTATAATAAATTTAAAAAATTATTTAATTTTTTAAAACTTACTAATTATTTATTTATTATATTAATTTTTAATTTATAACCGATTTAATGTCATTTAACTCTTGCTCTTCCCTATGGACAATGATGGTTTATACGAGATATACTCGCTGTATATTCTACTATAAATTCTATATTAATTTATAACATAAACGAATTTTCCCTGTAAATTTTAATATTATCAAATATTTGTTAAACAGTTAATATTTCATTCACTGGTTGCTACAATTGAAGTAGTCTGTAAACGCCATTATATAAAACTGAACAGTGAACGAAGAAAATTATTTCCAAACCATTGCGCATTATGAAGAATCTTGATAAGCTTAACGTTTCTTTTTAAACATCTTTCTTTGTTCCAGAAAATCTAATGTCCTATTATATATAATCTGAGAATTCTTAAATTAACTTTCTTCTTTCGTATATTTACACAAAGATCTATCCAGGAGATTAACTTCGGATTTATAATAATACCAATTTAAAAAATTATTAAGTATATTAATCGTAATAATTACAGCTTAAAAATGTTCTATTAGTATTATACAGTACGTGATATAAGTATACAATTATGTATAATTAAGTATATTAATTCTTATTAAGAATTTGTTACAGGTATTAAAATTACAGTATTTAAACTATGTTTTTAGCGTAATTTATAAATTTTAATTAATTCGAAGCAATTAGAATTTATAATATAATACACCATAGGCCTATATTTATTAGAAATTTATATCCCCTTTAGAATAATTTTAATTTATTCTATGAATTTTAGAAAATGTTACATCGTAATAAAGTAATCATTTCAAATTTTTTTAAAAAATGATTAGTAATAAAATTTATTAAATTATACCTAGAAGGATAAAATAAATTTAATAAATATAATACTTTGGCAGAACTTTGATAGATATGTGAGTGTTGTTACAACTTTTATAACCGAACTTCAGACTTCATCCGAGCAATAGTGAAAGGAATGAAATGACCGTCACGACCCGGAAATATAGCACGAATGAACGTACAAGAAGGTGAAAGTGGCCACTTGATGAAACTAGAGTCAACAAGAAAAGTGAAGCTGTACCTGCAGGCCAACACTTATTCTCATCCTAAATTGGCTGGATAAGATACAATGCACACACACTTAAGCTTTCCATTTTCTAGATATTGTCACGCGATTCAACATCCATATTTATATGTTTATAATCTAAAAATTGAAAACAGAATTTATATATATTTTCCTCCAGGAATAAATTTACATACGAGACTATTTTAGGGTGACGTTTTTTTATCCATCAAACTCTTCTATTGTCATAAGCGTTGACATGATTGAGCTGAACTTAATATGACTTCTGGCTGACCTACTTTACAATCGAACGTCGAGAGACAGTTGTGACCAGAAACTCTATATTTCTCTCACGAAAAATCAATATTATTGCTGTAAGATCAGCGGTATGTGGTAAGGTTGGTGGAGCACCAGCCTCTATACAGTTTGATGGAGAATGTGGGGCAGTAAGTGTTTTGAAATGTTCGCCAAAGAGATTTCTTTGTAGTTTTTTTTTTCCTCTTTCGGATTTATTTTTAACTCAATTTAACTGCTGCTTTTATGGGAGGAAACAGAGTAACTTTTATGCTTCTTGTATTTGTCTTCCTTTTTACCTTTCAAACAATCCACTGTAGTATTTACTGTCTGCTGCATTCCATTAATAAGTTAATCATTTATCATTAATAAAAATATTTCTACCATTAAAACAAAATTAAAAGTAATAACATTTAATTTATTATCTGAGAATTTTATCGTTAAATTATCATTTGTATCGATTCTAAACGTAATTAAAAAATTAACAAAATTAAGTTATAAATATATGTTTTTGTGTAAACGTTTGTAAAGTTTGTTAAAATAAAAATAAGTATTTTTTACGAGAAAAGTTTTCAAAAATGATACTTTTACACAGTTTTCTTGATTTCTTTGTAGTTCTTTGCGTAAAAAAAGCTTATTAAATTTATACTAATGGTTTTTTAAGTAATAATTTAAAGAATATTTTAAATTATTAAGAATTTAAACTATAATAATGACGAATTAAAAGCATATAATTTACAGTAAATCAATGAAAATAATTGTTTTATGTTAGAAATTCTACGTTTTCCTTTGTGTAAAATCTATAGAGTAAAAGGGTAAAAGGGTAGAGTTTAACAAATATCTGTATTAGAAATGATATCATAATCAATAAAATAATTTATTGGATACAAAATTTCTTGAATTAATTAAAATTTATATCGCTTCCAGCATAATTTGTAAATTGAAACAAAGAAAACGCTCGAATAATTTTAACGAATTCATTTGTTTTCACTTTACGAAAAGCAAATAATCTATTAAAATATTTTGGAAAGAAGTTCGGCAATCTGATGGACATTATCGCGATGCATATGATAACACGATTAAGTTTGCACTGCTGCACCTGTCTTTGGCATACGACTATCTTGATACACTTACAGAAGATAATAGCAAACTTTCTGTATCAGGAATTGTTAAACCAAGAACCACAAACCAATGTAATCTGACCGAGATTTATCAAGAAGTAACCGCAGCTAGGATTAAGTAGTGTCTTGATTTAGAGGTTAAATTGACAGGTGCCGCTGCACTATCTCTTTCTGCTCTTTTCTGATGGACAGGTTGTTTATCTCTACCGTTTCGTCATTGTTCCCTATTTCCTTTCACAGTTCCTTCTCAGTATCGTATTCACAGCCTTTCCAATTACCACAGAATCGAACGCTATTTAATTACGTTGTTATTTATGATATCATTTAACTAATTCCTCCACCAAGTTATCTCGAAAACTTTCTTTAAATTACTACTGAAAAACTGAAAAAAAGAGAGAGAATTCTTCTTTAATTATCAAAATTCTGATAAATTCTTATTGAAACTCTTATATAATTTCTTATTTATATTTAATAATACAATTTTTATTTATTTTTTTCTTAAAAAATCACATTCAAAAATAGAACAAATACAAGAAACTTACTTTTTATAATTTCATTCAATATTTACTTTAAAAAATGTTTCTTCGATTTTTGTCAAGATTGTTCGACTTAGAAAAATAAGTTAAAAAATTCAAAACTTATTTGGAAAAGTTTGGAAGTTGAAACCAAACAAACTTATTTTTTTTTGTTTTTTACTTTACGAACAGGGAAAAAAAGTCACACGCAAGATACGTGACAAAAGATGATTTATTATCTTTCTAGAAAAATTCGTTAATCTCCGTGACTGGACGTAATGGAGTCATGTATGGCCAGTATCGAATTTTATTTCCCATTGCTATTATACTTTAATATCAGAATTTATTTTAACCTTACATCAAAGAGAATATAAAAAAATATATCTTTGATTAAAAATATGGTAGATATATATATGATACAATTTTGTCGTCAGTATGTGGTCCAAACTTGAAATCCTAAAGGGCTCCTTTAATCCTTTATTCACGCTTCTTGTATCATTCTTCACTCAATTCTACTTTACTATTCTCTCTGTATTTCCTATCTGACTAGAATTTCAGAATTTTGGCTCACGGTGAGCTTTCCATCCCGGATGCCAGTCGTGTACCCTGGGGTAGAACAGATCCAGGCTGATAGTCCACGTCGACTGATACAAGCTATATATTATCAGTAAAGTGCTAACTCTCACGTATTTTCACATATAGAGTTGTATACAGATATATATAACTTATATATATATATATATATATATACTTCCATTGCTCTGAATTTCAATTCGGAGTTTTGTATTACATTAACAATTTTTTTTTTCTTTTCTTATGATGGAAGCATTATATTTGCGAACAGGAGTTTTCACTTAAGAGTTCATTTTACGTTCTATGTTTATTTTTCTAGTTTATATATCCTTTATAAATTCGCGTTATCCTGTATGATACGGGTTTATTGATGCGGGCAGTAGAGCATTTCATTTTGAAGTTATTTCACTTCGTTGCATAATAATGTATGTTTGATCGTTACAGTATCTACTGTCGATTTATTTTCCATTTATAAAAATTCATTTCGCGAATAAAATCTTTGTTTTTATTCGTATTGGTAAAGGGTAGAAAAGGTTTTATTCCTATTATTGTAGGTGCCATAGCGTAAGAAAATAAACTAGAAATTTTTGATAAATTAGTCTAGGAATGTTTTGTTTTTCTCTGCTTTTGAAATGTTCCACTTTTAGATGCTCAATGATGGATCTACACGTTATTCCCAAGAGCATCGTGCGAACTTGCAAGTGGTCTAATCAGAATTTATTTTTTCTTTTTTTATTTTTAAGTAAAAATGTTCTTTCAATCACTTTGACGATAATGGATAGAAAATTGAAACTCACCGCCATGAAATTAATTTCTTAAAATTTTATTTTGAATTTTAAATGTATTTATTTTATTTTATTTATCAGTAAATATAATTTATAAAAATATTCCTTTATTTAGTTCACGTTTAAAAAAGTTTGTTTATAAATGTTTTAGTAAGAATTTCCTATTCAAATTTATCATTTAAATGTTTTTTAATGGTAATAAAGTAATAATTTAAAAAAAAATTTAATTATAAAGCAGTGGCACTTTGAACAAAAAGGGAAAATGCCTGGGGTCCCACGAATAGGATGCTCTAAATCAATCTTTAAATAAGAAAATATTTTCCCCCAAAAATTCCCCGAAGAGAAGTATCTAAAGTCAATACTATAAATGGGGTACCTAATTCAAATTTTCTTAAGCGCCTATGAAGCTATAACGAGCCACTATTATGAAGTAGAATAATGAGATCCTGATTAATTGTTTTAATTAATCCTGATTAATGGCTTACTCGATATTTTATCAGTCAATCAAACAAAGGAAAATTGAAACTTTGACCTATATTTTCCTCTACTTATACTTACGGATTTACTTTAATTCATTTATAATTTTGTTCCTTTATTTTTTCCATTATTTTACATTAAATAATTGAATTCATACCATATAATTTAGCTAATTAAAAATTATTATAAATTAATTAGAAAAAAAAGTGTCTTGATNTCATGCCTAACCAACGGGCTGGCCACGTGGACTTTTAGAGTTCACGTTTCTAGAACCTAAATATGTGCAAGTTTCTCATAGAAAGTTCTCTCAGAAAGCACCCCTTTGGCAAATTGTCCCAGTGCTGCGTTGCCTTATCTTATCAATTCAATCCAATTCTAGAGATTTCTAAATAACTCAAAGTTATGATAAGATATTCAGATTTTTTTAAACTGAATTACAGAAATTTAAATAATATAATAAAATGAAATGCATTCAAGATTTGATTTAGTGCCACCCTTTGAAATTATCATTGAAGCGAGTATGGCTTCAATAGTAATTTCTGAAGCATCTCAAAACAATAAAATTTATATATTATAACGAGTACTACGCAAGTATAGAAATTTTAGAATTTAGAAATCATGTGATTTAGTGCAATGTAATACAAAATCATACATTTATTAATAAGATACTGAAAGAATTTCTATGAAATATTTATGGAAAAGATCCATTAACAAGTATACATTGGCGCTTTACGTTATTTAGGGAGTCGTTATATTAAACTTTTGTTTATTATATTTTATAAATTATTTTATCGATTTTACCGTTATTTAATTATAATTAAATAAATGAAGATAAGAGTTTTTATTATATAATTTGAATATATCCAAATATCAGTGTGATAAACTAATCAGAATTAATATTTTTTTTTTAATTTTCTTCTGTTAAATCTTATTTTATCCTCTATAAATTAAGTTTTTTGCTTTTTTATAGAATAGATATGAAGTTTATTGAAAAGAAAATGAAGACAAATGAGAATTTTTCGAATGATTTCAATAAATTGTTACTAATTTTATACGATTTTTAGTTTTTTTTAATATATATTATGAATGTTTCGAGATGAATAATACTAAAATTCTTCTTAAATTTTCAATGAGATTTTTTTTCCCTCTTGTCGTAGAAATGTGGCATTTATAATTAAACCAAACGAGGTGATATTTTTGAGGATTTAGCTGGATCACACTTGGATGAAAAACTGATCATATATCATATATAACTGCTCATTTTGCTTCTCCTGCTGAATGATAAACTTTAATTAAGATATAGAATCTAGCAGAAACATTTATATCAGCACTTTTAGTAAATTTTTGGCCCTTTTTCTTTATTACTAATGCTTAATCTTACATTTTATTATTTCTGATTTCTGTAAAATAATTTATTTAACATACGTTTGCATACAAAATTATCTGTAACGACGTTAGATACGTTAGAAGATATCCCTGATAGTATTAACTTCTTAAAGCCAGAATAATAAATAAGTTTAAGCTGAATAACAAATATTTATTATACGACTTAAATCCAATTCAATTTTTTTTTTTATGTTATCAAGTCGAATATATTTATTAAATTACAACTTATCCACATTTGATAATTTTTCAGTATTATAATCTTTCGATAATCTTTCGATTCAAACATTTATTTTTGTCACGCAAATGTAATTTCATTTTTGAAAAATCCTTGTTAGAATATTTCTTATTCTTATTATTTTTTTACATAATTTTTTTTCTTTTTAATTTAATTTTATTTTTGGTTTATCGTTTTGTCGTAGATGTCAGGAGGAATGAACAAAATTTCACGAGATGAAGGATAAAAATTAAAAAAAAAAATTTACGAATACCAAGAATACATTTGAAGAGTGAAAACGTTTATTTTTACAAGTACAACATTATTATATGCTGTTAAAATTATTCAAGTTGCTTTTTCTCTCTTTGGAGATTTAACAGCATCGTTCAAAGGAATTTGAATATTTCACAGAATTTTCTTGGTGAATTTTATTTTGTTCACTTTATTGTTATTTTCATTATCTTTTCTGAATCGATATTGGTTCTATTTCTTTATGTAACATCATACTAGATTCTTCTTTTTTTCGTATTTTAATTTCTTTTCTTATTATTATTTTTTTATTCATCCTCTTTCCCTTATCCGCTTGTATCTTTTTTGAATTTTTTTCTTTATATAGAAACTTATTTTTTTATTTATTTGCTATATGTTTGTAGGCTATTTTGCAATGAGAATAACTTTAAAAAATTCGAAACGAGTACTTTGTTTTATTACAACAAAAGTTACTTTCAATATAAGATTTCATTCTTTAAAAAAAGGAAATAAATANCCCTTTCCGATTGGTCTCTCCTCGTCACCTGATGACATTTCGAAACCTTTCAAGGGCGCGGGAGAGGTCAAAATCGAAGTTTAATTTGATCTCCAACTGGAAATGGTCGACAGACTTACATTCTTCTATTGTTTAAAAGTTAGCGTCGCGTTTTCATAAAATAAAAATCTATCTCTAACTACTATATTATTTTCTTTATAACAATTATTTTAGTGTGAATTTTAGTGAGGGTTCGGACCTGTCCAGAGCCTCACACAATTCAGAAAAACATTTTAAATGCAGTTTATTAATATGCAAATTTTCCATGCAGAAACAAATGAATATTTTATTTTAATTCAAGTTGATAAGAAATTTTATCTAATAAATAGTGTTGAAAAGAGTTTAGAAATAAAAATGTAGTTTCTTCTTTGGTTCTTTTTAAAGCTCTGTTTCATTTTTTCATTAAAATCAAAACTGTGGTTTGGTAACCAAGACTAACAAACTTCTATTACATGTGCATACTCATGTAAGTAGGCAATGACATAACAGAAATAAAGTAAATATTGCTTCCCCACTATCCTTCTTTACTGGAAACCTGTAGTATGATCACCCAATGCACTATGTCTTACATTCATAATGTCTATACATGCTTAATTTGTTTTAACCTAGCATTCAGATATTGAATGTTTCAATTTCACTTTTAAAACACAGGATCTCTCTGCAACTTGGTGAATTTTTGTCCATAGTCTTAGTTGAGATGCTACTCCATTTTGTTGTAATGTTTTTGAGGCTATTGCTGTAATATTATTTTTCTACTGCAAATTTTTCAATGATTACTTTAATTTTCCTCAAACTTCATTTGCTTATTTGAACATATCCTGTGTTTTGTTATTAATTTTTTATAGATTTAAAAGATAATTAATTTTATTATTGTTTTTGCTTATTTTAGCTGCCTGTATATTAACTGTGTGGTCTCCATCAGAAAAATCTCTACAAATGTTAACAGAAGGAAAATTACTAAGGATATTTAATTTAATTCCTGGTACTAAGCGGTAGGCATTATATTTATATTTTTTAAATTAGTTCAGCAATTTTATTTTAACATCAAAGCAGTGTATATTACCATCCATTTTTATGGCCATCATAATTAGTTTCTGAAATTGTTTTTAAGCAAATCATCATAATAAACCTAGTGATTTATTTCTCAACTCAAAGCCTGAGAAATATACAATAAATCACCAAATGATCGCCTTAATATCGGGCTATAATATGGCTAATTAAATGATTAGTATAAAGTAATTTGACATTAGAGGTAGATGTTAGGTGCCATCTCTTAAGTAAATTAATAATTACAAATTAAATAAATAAATTATTAAATAAATTTAGAACCTTCTGGAATAAAAGAACTGGCCTGGGACGGGGCTTGAACCTGCAACCTCCGCTTGCAGTGCTGTGCGCTTGCCAGTTATGCCACCAAGACCCCGAGCGAGTCTTCGCTTCCAGAAGTATATTAGATTAAATATAACTTTACTTGGTTAAATACATCACTGACTGGGGACGACTTCATCGCCCACGACCCCAACGGCACTCAGCCAGTTAACGTAATACCCGGCAATATATATATATATATATAAGTTGACTTATTTGAATTTATTTAGTATAAATTCATGAATTTTAATACGTGTACCAAATATTGATAAGAAAAGATTTTTTCATAATTCTCTTGAGAGCCAAATAAGTAAATAAATAAAATGCTCCTCTCTCTCTTTTCTTTCTCATCTAAATTTCTAAAAAAATATAATTTAAAAAAATCTTGAATAGGCAATTAAAACAAAATTATCTTTAATTATTTTCTTCAGCAATATATATTTTTAATTACTGAAAAGAAATATAACTTCCTACATCATACTAAAGCTTAAACAAATAATAAATTTAACTATAAATAATCACAATTGGTAATAATCTAATTAATAAATTCTAAATATTTAATTCGAAATTTAATATTATTTAAAACTTTAATATAATCAACCAAATTTCGAAAATCTTCAACGTTTAATTTTGATGCGGATGAATTTTATGGCTTTATTTTACTTTTAAATAAACCGAATATTTCGGATTTAAAATAACAAAATCAATATGTTTCCTAGAAGAAAAAATAAGTAAAAAGTAAAAATATCTTCCATCCAAATGGTAGATCTTGATTCTAAATATCTTTACGTGATTCTATACAGATGATTATATGTCTATATAGGCAGTAAAAATGGTATAAAGTATCCATTTTTTGACACTATGAAATATATGTATGGTTCCATCAAGCTATCTATTACAATATTTTTCAGATTGGATATTTTTAACATTTCTTCACGAAATATTGAAATATTTTCTTAAATCATATTTATAGCTAGACCAAACATTTCCAAAGGAAAAAAAATTAATATAAAAGAAAAAAATACATTTTGAAGATGTAAAAATTTGATTATCTTCATCCCTTTCCTTTTTATTACACGTTATAAAAAATAAATAACAAATATTACGTATGTGTTTACTAAAATATGTAGATAATTTTTGCAATATTTGAAGGATAGATCAAGGATTTTTAGAATTTAAGTATAGGAAACAATTACTATCAGATAGAGCTATCAAAGCTTTGTCACGGTGTCGAAACTGTGTACGAAATAGTTAGTGAGGGAATATTGCTAGAAGCGATACAAGTCTTTTCTTAGAAGAAAACCATTGATCCGTAAACGTAATACGTTCTTTAGTTGAATAGAGTACGTTACGCACTCGAATATGGTAGATATTTTCACTATATATTCATGAATTCAAAGAAAAGTCAATAGGAAAGAAAACTATCTTGACTGTATGAAAGAAGACGAAAGGAATACTTCAGAAAATACATTTGAAACTCAAAAGGTGACATTACATTTGATGCTGGGAATGAGGAGCATCTTCTACTGGTCGTAGTGGGGAAGATGCTTCGTGTCAGAAACGGTGTTACGTGTACTTCCCCCCAAAAAATGTGCCCTTTTTTCGTTCTGTACTTAAATTTTCAATTGTTTTTTTGTGTGAAATGAGATTATAATATTGTTACAAAGTGCGCTATTGTTTATAACAGTTTAAATTGCGTTAGTACTTACATATCAAGAGAAAAAATGTTTAAAAATATATTTATTTCCTATAACTTATATTGGATAATTTAATAAAAGAGAAAAAAAGATAACATCGCTCCACTCGAAAAATAAAATTTTTAATTTATTTTTTATTAAGAAAAAATTCAAGCTTATACGATTGTTTCTAAAATTAATTTATTATTTAAAATATTTAATTATTCTCCTTTAAAAATATTTTTATAATCAGTTTTATTTAATTTTATTATGCGGAAATTTTCATTTTTTCCCCCTTCTCATAAATAATAAAATAATCAACAGATATTATCATCTCTCTTATATTAAATACTTATGACTACAAGAATAATAAAAATTTTAAATAATTTTCATTTTTTTCGGCTCGTTACAAAATTACGAAACACGATTATAATCATTATAGAGTCGTTTAGTGATCTCATTTCATCTTAATTAAGTATTAAGTCCTATATTTCTTTCATAATCTATAATTAAAATAAGCAGATTTTTTTGCATTTTTCTAGAATCTTGATGAATTTAATATAATTTATGCTTCATTCTTCTTTTATTTTATAAAAAACTTTAAACTTTTCGGCTTTTTCTAAACAATTTGATTCGATCCATCCTCATAATCCAATAATTCCTAAGAGAATAAAAGGAAAGTTTTACCTTTTATTTTAGAACTTTATTTCAAATATATAAAAGGAAAAAACACTACAAATAATTTATTTATTTACACAATTTTTCTTGAAATATTCCATTGTATCAACAATTTTCTGTGCACAATTAATAACTGAATTGTGCTTGGATACGCATTACGAGATCAAATGCTAAAACAAATGTTGATACGGGAGGAAAAAAAAATATATTCGTTATACATTTATAAACGAGATTTCTATCCTAAAACATGTAGATGTTTCGATTATATAATAAAATTAGATTGCTTTGTACATATTTTATATCCATGCGTGTTTACTTTGTTCCTTTTGTATAAATATCTTCCTTTTGGATGCAGCATCCATTTTCATCCTCATCTTACTTTTTACAATGCGGTAACGTTTAAAATTATTAAAAATTTCGTTTATTTACCATATGAATAATACTTGCCTTAACTGTTTTCGTCTAGTTGTTTTAATATTAAAATGTTATTCATAATTAGAAGAAGCTATTTTAAAATTTATATTTAAGAATTTAATTAATTAAATTATTTTTATCTTTAAATTTTTAAGAAATTTATAATTAAGTGGGAGTTATAATTATAATAAGACAAGAGTCTTCGTTTAATTAATGATTTAATTATAGATCTGATTATAGATTGTATCGTTTAAGTAATTTTTACGGTAATTGTCTTTTATAAAAATATATATAATTTTAATAGTTAAAATTATTTTATATTCTTCTAGTTTCGTTTTAGCTATTCATAACAGTTATATAAATATTTATGTCCCTTGGTATGTATACAAGTTTGAAACATCTCGAGTCAGAAAAGTGATAATTTATCAAACTTTCCACTGCTTATTACTGTCAAAAACTTTTCGAAGTATAGCAGTAAACGTTATTACTAAACACGAATAAAGGTATTTGTATTTTCTTCAAAAATATCAGAATATTTTCCCCTAGAAAAGAAGTAATTTCCTATTTAAATTGTCTATACGTATACACATATATCGAAAGAATGGAAAGAGATGAAAGGTTTGAAAAAAACCACAAATTACACAAATGCATTTATAGGTTTCTTCGACAACTTTTAAAGATTGGAAAATATAATAATAAAAAAAGAAGATATTGGAGAAAAGAACAGCGTGTTAGGATCACAGAAGGTATAAGAGAAGAAGGAGACTAGTCGACAGAGATGCTTTCATTTTCATAGCTTTACCGCCCAGTGAAACGAAACGGGGTCGTTTAAAGGATTAGGTAGAATGAGGTTGGTATAAATCGATACGACGGCTTCTTCGGTTCAAACCTCAACCACTTGGTCCTACAGAGGAAATAAGAGAACATAGTCGTGCCAGGGTTTAGTAAACAACCTCTAGATTGTGCAACGAGATCTTATACGTCTCTCTTATCGATTGTTAGAAAGGGAATAGTCGTCTATTCTAAAAGGTTACTATTGTATGTATACATAAGACAAAAGTAGCCAACTATCTCTGGGAAATTCCAAAAGATTCGAGCTGTTTTTCACTTTTTACATCAGATGAGATTTTTAGCAAACGGCTTGTGACAACACCGCTTTGTTTTCATCTTTTTTGGTGACAACAACGTTTGGATCTGAACCTCTGCGGCTTTACAAGAGATAAGTTTGACAGGAGACATTCTTGTGACAAAGTATATTTCCTTCTGTAAGTTTTAACTTTCAATCTGCTCAGGGCCTGTTCCATTCGCCAGTTAGGGAATTCTTCTTCTTCTTATTCTCGATCTAATCGGTTTATTTTCCGACTTATCGGGTCGGATCGAGTTCTTAAATTATTTTGACAGGACAAAATTTTTTTATTTCTTTTTAGTCATTTACATCAATAAAAACACATCATAGCCAATGTTTTTTCTTTTCCTTAAACCTAACTATGCTCTATTCCTAATTTCCATCTTTGATTAAGATAAATAATTTAAATTGCAAGCATTACTCCTAGATTATATATATACTTAAAGATCAAAGTGAACTCTGAAATTTTTACCTCTATTTTTAACTCGAAATTTATAACAGTATTAAAGCTATATTAATCAACTCAAACAAAAATGAATTGAGTGTTTAACAACGTTTTGATACAAAGTCTGCCTTGGAGAAATGGTCAAAATTCGATCCAATCCTTTTAACTTTAAGCTGTCGTGACATTGTCCAATACCTAGTCACGTAACCTAGAAAAAATATTGAATAATCTTTTTTCTTCTTCTTTTCCTTTCTACTAACAGCTTTTGGAATATTTTTTTTTTCTTTCTTATTCATTATAGTTTCTGAATTGCAATATTGGAAAACTGAAGATTTTAACATTAAAAATCCCTTCTTTTTTTTCATCAAAAAAAATTTAAACTACGTTAAGTGTTTTACTAATGTTAAACAGCTACTATTACTTTGACTTACTATAAATCATATCATATAATTAATCCAAAAAAACACAACAAAAATTATAGTTTTCTCTCGCTCAGAAAGAAAAAAAAATGATGAGTTGTATTTTTATCAAATAAATCCTACGGAGAATAAAAATAAAAGAAAGTTTATTTAATAGACGTGTCTGTGACTGTACACAGTAAAAACCCTCTTTTTTGCTTCTTTTCTTTGGTTGAAAGCTTTAAAAAGATCAAAGAGCAATGAGTTTTTTTTTCGCAAGGAAAAAATATCCAGTAAAATTTGGAACATTTCTAAATTACATCGATAATTTATTATCTGTCGAGTATAATTATGAAACATAACAATTATATTTATTTAATGTACTTGAATTTCAATGTTTTTTTTTATTTCCACAATTTCTGCTTTTTGTTCAAGATATATTTTTGATAACCAGAATTAATTTAATATATCATTTAATTAAAAAATAAACATTGAACATTTGTTATTAAAATCAGTGAGTTAATCTTCGTGTTCCTCTTCGTTCGTGAGCTCAATATTTGAAAAGAACGAATAAATAAATAAATAAATAAATATTAATAATTCAATTATTATATTGGCATGACAGTTTTTATTGCAAAGTACTATTACATATTCACCTTTACTTCATCTCACACGTATTCACGATGCAAGCGTGATACATGCAACACATATAACTTTCTACGAAAAAAATCTTTATAGATCACGAAAATATTTTAAAATAAACATACTTAAGTGTTCTATATACTTAATTTTCTTATTGGAACCACCCATGTTTAACCTTTTTATTGAAATTTTATGTTGCAGGTGAAATGTTCACGTTCAAAAAAATCAATCTTTACTCTCTAAAATTATTAATTATTCGTGAATTTTTATCTTTTATTTTAATATTAAATTGGAAACGTAATTTAACAGTTTTTTTCCTGAAACTTTTTTTAATGTCATTTTGAAATTTTTCTCTCTCGTTTTTACGTGTTTCATGAGGATGTATATAGGTATATATAGTATATTCGTTTGAATTTTGAATTTTGTTCTGTTTCTAATAAAGATATTCAATCATTTGTTTATATTTCTTGTGTATTTTTTATGCATTTCATTTACTGCTAACATTTTATTCAGGGCATCACCACCAGAGACAAGCCGTCATCGTGATAAATTTATCCAAATTCTATACGTCGTCGTTTGCTTGGTAGAAATGCTAATAAATAATAGTAAACCAAGTTTATTCGAAATAAACAAATAAATAAATAAGAATAATAGTTTCGTATTTTAAATTTCGTGTTCAATAAACAATTAAAAAAAATCTTTATCTCATTAAAATTCTGTTTAAACTTCAATAAATTCTGTTATAGTTTGTTACAACAAAATATTTAAAAATTGCTTCAAAATATATATAAATTTGTATACTAAATTTTGATTAGAATATAGTTTATGGTTCCTGAAAAACTTCTTATTTATGTTCGGTGCAATATTAGTGTGTTACACCTGCAACATAAACATATAACTAGAAGTTGGATAGGCTGATCAGCAAGAAACTGATTGGTAATTGATTGTTCGTTCTGTCGCTCTAATGTTGCTTATTTTGTTATTTTTCTGGAGTAGAATCATTCCTTTATAACAAAATAGCAGATAACGATCTACCACAATAGTTTCCTTAGCAAAATGAGAGTGATAGACGAGAAAATATATTTCTTATATATATTTATACATTGTTTTTTTTTTCGTTTCTCATCTACGTTTGACTAAATTTTAAACAAGAATATAAAGATAAAATTTTTAAAAAAATTCGATGTATTTTAATAAGAAAAAATTTCCAAATCGTCTTAGATTAATGCGATTTTCTTACCACAAATCATACTTTTTAACATAAGAGCTATCGAAGAAATTTTATAGATTTTTTTGAATTAAAGTAAAATGTAAAGTATCTCGAGAAGGTAACTTATTCTGTACGAATTCATTTAAAGTCTTTTCTTACGCCCTGCACATATCTCATTTCGTTCGTTCATTGAAACTACCCAGAAATGTAAGATATGTGGCCAAAAGTAAGAAAAGGCGAATGGTATTGACAGCCATCATTCTGTTTATGACATGCCAATCAGTACAAGAAAATAATCTCATTTCAAATATTAAAGAACAAGAATAGGTAAGAGCAAAGATTGGAAAGCATTTACGAACACCTGTGGTCCGGTTGCGATAAAACTTTTCTTGGAAACATTCAATTTTCATTCGGTAATTGTTATACATATAAATATATACTTTCTTTAACTTTCTATATTTTTTTTAGTATTTTAATTGTTCAACTTTCGATTTTCGATCGATGAAATTTTTCTTACTCGCATGATTTTTGCATATAAATACATTTTATAAATAGCTTTTGACTCGTTAGATTAAATTCAAAAGGATATAGATCGGAATTTGCGTATCTTTTGATATCGTAGATTATACGTATTTAGTGCGCATTATACGCGGAATCTCACATAAAATCTTTCAAAAACATCCCTCAAACTATTTATAATTTATGATTACGCGAAATTTTTATTAAAACTAAAGACTTTTAATTATAATTAACCTGTATTGGTGGCGAAATTTTAGAATTGTTCAAATTAAAACGTCTCATCCCTCCGCTTGGCTTACATTTTATAGTTATTAATCTAGTAATAACATAACCACCGAATGTTACTCCGACTTTATCGCATTAAGTAATTTACCGGACCGAATTTGCTACTTTCTAATCGTTTTTTAATGGTCGACCATATCTTAATCGATTAAGAAGATTAATAAATCTGATTTAATGCCCAAATCGTTAACAATATTAAGGAAGAACTTTGAATGACTTCGTTTGGCAGAAATACAATCGCTAAACGTTAAAATCGGGTAGCACAAGATCACTAAACAGAAGCAATCCATTAAGAAGAATTTACATTTATTTTAATGGTTTTTCCTCTTTACTTAAACGTTAAAACAAAATTATTAATATAAATTGATTTTTCTCCTATTCAAATTTCAAATTGCTCTCATTCAATTAAACTTTTGTACATTTGAGAATGACCATTTTAATATATATATATATATTAATTTTTAAAGAACATCGATTAATTTACTTTGAATTTTTGTTTTTTCATTCGAATGCTCTCTCTAGAAAACTTCATTGATTAAAAGATGAATAGGATAAGAAACGAAGATATCGTTACGTTATCTTTGGCGCGTTTACGATTATCGAAGAAAAATAAGCGGATTGCCTTACCGACAATGTGTAGAAACGATCCTATCATCAAAGGAAACCACTTGGGCACAGCCATGAATGGTAGCTGACAACGTGACATGTCCTCCACGTGCAACAAGCCGATCCTTTGGACTCTGATTAATACGATCAGCTCGTCAGACGTCTGCTCTTCTCTTGGTTCCGACAGTCTGACTGGTACCGGATCTGTGGCACCTTCTGAATTCAGCCGTTTTGAATCAGCCTAGGCAATCGAGTCGCTCCACTTCGTTGGAGGTGGGAAAGGAAGTTTCGCGTGAGCATTAGATCGATTCGAAAGGTAACTTTTGCTTAGTGCAACTTTTCCGAAAAGTATTATACTTGTTCACCTTTATAGAAGAAAATTCTTCGTATAGGACGTGGAAAATATGCGCTTTTACTGAAAGAAATCGTAGATTTAAATCCTTTTAACATAAGCTCTCTATCGTTTAAAAGCGCTTTAAAATATGTAAATGCAAAGAGATATAAACTCTGATTTTTTCGATTCTTTTCGAACTAAAAGACGATAATCTTCTAAAATTACATCTTTTACGT
This sequence comes from Centruroides sculpturatus, assembly GCF_000671375.1. Classification (NCBI taxonomy): domain Eukaryota; kingdom Metazoa; phylum Arthropoda; class Arachnida; order Scorpiones; family Buthidae; genus Centruroides; species Centruroides sculpturatus. The sequence continues at coordinate 319,598 of NW_019384607.1, read as the reverse complement.
GTCTAATTGTTTTTAAAAAAATCGAATTTTGACATTTGGAAACGATGATAATAATTAAAGAATTAATTGAACTCTTTAGGAATTAATTTAATAGCAGAGAATTGTCGACTTAGCTTTAAAAAAATCGATCCAATTAGAGGTTGATTTAAACGCTAATAACAAATAATTGTTGCTAAAATACACCTTAGCTATCTGTTACTTACAACTCTATTAATCTCCGTTAATAGCTCTGGAGTATAAGAATTTATGGATATGGTCGCTTTAAGGAAGGAGGCAAATGTCCTTTTTGTCAACCCTTCTCTAATATAACGTATATTAACATGTCATAATTGTTGTTTAAGTCTATCACCGAGGATTTGTTATTGTCTATATCTTTCGGCATTGGTTATTACCCGCTTATGTCAACAATAGTTCCGATCCTATAATAACTTGTAGCTTATTTCCAATAACAGACAATCTGGAATTTCTTTTACTATAACTCTATCACCTTCGACTATAAACTATTCGTTTAATATAAATAATTAAATTAATTAATATAAAAATTACTTTTAACTTTATTCTTAATTTAAGATGTTAACTTGTAAAATGTTAAATTTATAAACTATATTATTCATAAATTTAATAAATATTCGCTTCTTGATTTTATGATATATATTTTTTTAATCTTCTAAATTAAGAATTAATTGGATAAAGTCTTTCAAAGTTTTCTGACTGTTTTTGAATTAAAAAAATTCTTCTTTGGCACGTATGAATATTTATGCCACGTCTTCTTAATTAATACAACTTTTTTTTTTCAATATACTTTTTCATTCTTGATTCTATCGAATCAAAATTATAAAATTACGTATAGAAAGCTTTTATGAAGATGAACGAATGTTTTCGTTTATTAATTTCGTCTAGTCCGATTTACTTTAGTTTTTTACTCCACCCTTTCTGTGTATTTTTAATTATATTTATTAATTTTTTTAAAAAACTCAATTAATTACAAAATCTTTCTTGTTATTAAAACTTAAAATTCGAAATTAATTTTTAAAATTAGAAGCGAGTGCAAGAACGACTTCATCGATGACAATTCTAAGCACCTCATTACGATTCTAATTTCTTAATTAGAATTAGTGAAGTTTGCATTCGGGAATCAACTAGCACTTGTTAGAAAATTAAATTTTTCTATTGTTACTCTGGTATAAGAAAGTATGCGCTATTCTTATCTTGGCAACTTCTTGCAATTCGCATTTGCGGTTACAATTTGTAAATTATTCATGCAGCATGGCTTCCTCTTTTTTTTTCAAATATTCAAGTGTGAAAGAATTTTATTCTAGAACATTTAAGTAGGCATTCTTTTATTTTGCCTACTTTTTCTGGCGTTAAAATATGAATTATCCAGGCTCGCTAGAAATGGTGTTACCGGGTGGGGAATAAAGCATTACTACTCTTTGTGACCCTCGGACTTTTCTCTATATCATATACATAAGTACCCAAAAAAAAAGCTTTTCTAAAGAAGAGGTGAATCTCTCGAGGATCCACTTCTAAAATTTAAGAAGTGAGACATTCTCTCGAGAAGAGAGAAAAATCTGTTGTTTCTTTATCTCTATACTTTTCTTTTATTGCCCCTTTCCTTTCTTTCTTTTTTTCTTTTCTAAGTGTTTCTGGCAATTAATAAAAATGTAACAATTTAATGATGTTTTCTAGTTACTAAATAAAATAACTGTTCAAATTTTATTGATAAATTTGATCATTACACTTAACTTTAATCAAGTTTAGTTGATTTCTTTTGTTTAATAATTAAAATTTTGATATAAAATTCGTATAAAATAGCCAATTTCTAACGTTGTGACTAATATATTATTAAGTGCTTAGTTTTAATCAATATTTTCGTACAAAGTTCATTCGATAAGTTTAAACGTAATTAGCTGAATAATTCTAGAATCAGAAACGTGGTATTTTTCTCTTATTTATCATTTTTAAAAATATTAAAACATTAAAAATCCTCATTAATGATTTAATAGTAAAGTAGTAACTTAGTAAATATTTCATAATTTTATTCCATGCAAAATAATTTATTACGTGTTTACAACTTACGCCGTGTAAAGTTAATTACAGTCTTAATTGATTACCATTAATTTTGGGTCTGTATCACATTCCAATTTTATATATTTTTATTTATTTTTTTTTTTAATTATTTATTTTTATGATAGAAAGAGTAATTGTAGAACTTGTTTGATCATCATCTGCTGAATAAGTAACTGAGAAGAAATAGCGAAACTCACCGAAAATTGTAGATAAGTAACACGTGTTCACTTATTGATTTTAAATCGGCTCTACCTACTTTCAAGAGCTTAGCAAAGAAAATTTTTAATGGTGATTAACGTTGCGTAAAGAAATATCTAAGAAACTTCCTTATGAAGAAGTGTAAACATCAAAAAATAGAAAAATATCTAAGATATAAATGTGTGACGTGAGACGAATTCGAAATTAAAAATAAGAATATTTACACGAATTTATTTAATATTTATTTAAGCCTTTGTTTGTTTTATAAATTTTTTTTTAATTTATAAAGAATCAGTTTTTGATCACAGGTAAGAATTCATTTAGGAAAGAGATATTTTTACAGAAAAAATAAATAAATAAAAATGAGAAATTTAAATATGAAGAGTTAAATGTTTTGCATACAATTTGCCTTCATTTTATATTCTATTTTCCGCTTGGTAAGATTTACAACTTTACTGAATAAATATAATTGTTTCTTTTGGAATTTTTATTCTTGAGTTTTGTAAAATAGGAAAAATATAAGTATCTAATATTGTTGGAATACAATATGTACACGTAAGATCGTTCTCGAACAGGCGAAGAATATATTTTTGAAAATGTTAACATATGCAAATTATTTTTCCTGCATAATATATCTAAACATCTATCTATATTGTGTTCCGTTCACGCTACGACTACTTTATAGATTTTTCTCAACAATTTTTTCCTTTTTTTTTCTTTTTAATTTTTCTTCCATTCACACGTTCTCGAATTAGCTTCATTTTTATTCACCGTGATTAAATTGTAAATATGTAATTACTTCTACGAAAAAAATTAATATTTAATTGTGTTTTTAAATAAATATTTTCGATTGGTGTTAACTCATTTATTATTTACATTTTTGAAAAACTTTATGTCGGTCTCTCGTGTCTCGGTTGCCAAGAGGAATTAGTGGATTTTTGTAGAAAATCGAGAGGAACAAGAGGAAAATATTCTTAATAAGTTATTCTATTATATTCTCTCTCCTTCTCTTTTTCTTTAGTGCGGTGTTGGAAAGTATAAAAAAGCGAATTGTGTTTGAGAAAGAATTTAGATAAAAATTAAACTTAACAGAGAATAAATATTAGATTACTAAATGAAAACAAACTGAGTACAAACAAGCCTTTACAATGTCCGTATCAACTTAGCTCTCAAAAGACATAAGCTTTCTCTCTCAAATTCTTGTACTAGGTTGGATCGATGCTCTTTGCACTAAAATATTTACCCGTGTAAACCAATCACAAAGTTCATAGAACCAAGTCTAGAGAAGACGTGGGCTATGTGACTTCTCAGTCAATTACTTTTCCGTCCGGCAAAGAATCATTTTGTTTTAGACGCAACTTAGATCCAAACAAGAATTTGTACTCTTCTTATTTACGAAATTTATTTCGTTTGAATTATTTATCGAATGATCAAATTCAATAAAATACTTTCGACGATGTTGAATAGTTTTAAAATAACTTTGCATTAAGGTTCCCTTCTCCGTTCACTGATATCTGTTGATAAATTACTTTTAAGAATAATTTTCTCTTAAGTTTATTTAATATCGAGAAACTTAGAAGTAATCAAAATTTTAATCTTCTATGGTTGAACAATTAGTGGTTCTCTAATGGAATGGAATTTTTGTTTTGTTCTAGTTGCCTGACTAAATATATTTTTTTCCATTTGAAGTACTGATATTTAGATATAAAATGTTTTAAAATAAATTATCTTAAATATAATTCTTTCTCCATTAAAAATTATAATTAAATTTTATTCATTATTTTTTATGATAAAGTAGTTTTGTTCTGTTTTTTCCATTGAATGTATTGTATGTTCTTTCGTTCTTTACAATGTATTTTGGAATTTGGATAGTTTCTTAGAGCCGCTTTGTCTTGTAAAATGGTTTTTCTTGATTTTGAAGTAATTAAATTTTTTATTATATATAATTCTGTTAACATTTTTATTATAATTATTGGTATCGAAAGAAGCATCTCTTAACGTTACAAAAAAATTGAATCAAAACTTAAGCTATTCTTTGATTTTTTTTTCATCAAAATATAAAAGAATAGCTTAAAAATATTATTTTTAGATAATTAAATTCGATTTAAATATATTTTTAAATTACTCTTTTATATTTCGATCATATTAAAAAGTTATATAACTTGAAAAAGAAATTAAAAGTCGAAGATAAAAATTGCTCTTGCATCAAAACTAATCACTGAAAACTGCAAATTAATTCATCACAATTGAAGCAATAAATAAACAATTATTTCTTTCTGAATGTATAGAAATTATATATCTAATTTCCTCACCGGATAGGACTATCTACTGGATTAACAATCGTTTCGAATATGCAAATATTAAACAATTATCCGAGAGATGGATTGTTCCTCTCGGGCATATCAGTACAATGCAGAGAATCAGAACAGGATGGTTTCGAGTTATATGTAATCGTATAACATTAAAACCAGAAATTGTATTGTCTATACGTTGCTACAATCCTCTGAATATTATCTTTATGTTTATACTTTACGAATTTTATGCTCAAATCTGTAACATCGATTGTATCTTTAGTTCGTGAGCCGTAATGACAAATATAAACTTTAATGTATCAAACTTTATATTATACGAGACATATATAATTTATATAATAAATATTTTAAAAAAATATCTTAATTAATTCGATTTAAAAATATTAAAATGTTTTAATTACGACTAGACTGAATAGAAATCTTATTTTTTAAAATATATATATATATATCCTTTTGTAATAAAACTTTTGACTATAAACATTCCAGATAAAGGGATATTACTCGCTTCAGAAAATAGAATTCTTTCTAGAAAATGAGAAATTTAAATATGAAGA
>NW_019384607.1:305487-314339 GCF_000671375.1 Centruroides sculpturatus | reverse complement strand
AGAAAAAAAAATATATATATATATATCTTGATATATGTGAATATATAAGAGGTTGATGTAGTAAGTTAGCCATAAACTAAATTAACTTAAATATGACACTTTAAGTAACAATGCTTTTATTTTTTTATTGGATATATTTAGGGATTTCTTGTCTTTATGAAGTAAATATGCCGATAATTCAGAATTTTTAAAAAGGAAACACAATTTGTAAAGCATAACTTGTTTATTTTTTAATCAAACTTGATATTGGATCCTCTTAGATTAACTAATTTTTATGAGTTTTTAAAAGAAATTAAAATTATCCCAAGTCATTCAATAGCGCTTTATGATTTCACTCTTTTAATCCAAGTATAATGTAAACAAGTTAAGTAATATAAGAAATGCTTTAAAATATACTATATATATATATATTGAATTTCACCCTATAAATTCGTGGAAAATTCGAATTCTTTACGGGGATTGTCAATATTTTTCCTTAAAGAAAAGGGAAAATATCCGCATTTAAATATCGTAAGAAAACTCCATTATCCAGTTTGGAATTCCGTGCAAATTTCAAATTGTTTATGCAATAAAATTAAGTTGTGGAGTCTGTTTAAATTACAAAATAGAATTTTACCTGATTAAAATTTCATCTGCAGTGTAAAATCGTCTTGTTTTAAACTGTTCTATATTAAATTTCTGAAGGTTAAACGAAATCCCGGAATGTTTTAAAAGTTGAATTATCAAATAAACCGTGACTTATTTATCTTCCTTAATATACATTTTATGAGAAAAATTGAGTAAAGAAGCAAAAATAATACAATATTTATTGATTTGATAGAGAAGACCAAGAGAGAGAATGGGGGAAACATCTCAACGCATGCGGAGATTGCATCAAAATTCCAGCTTAAGGCTGCACTAGGAACAAAAAAAAAAGGGGCAAAGAAATGATGACAACAGTAAAAAGGTTGGAGGAAAATCGAAATAAAAAGAACTGGACATTTGTCTTTGGCAGCAGCAACGAATGATGGTTGTTGGAAAGAATACTATAAATATAATGTACTTTTATACTTTATAAAATCTACAGGTAGGTCTTATTCTTTAGAAAATAAGATTAACTCTTATTTAAAGCAGCTTTTGTTCAAATATATATATATCTTTTGCTGATTTTATACGATAGGTAAAGGAAAGTAAAGCTTTTGTAATCTCCATATTATATATATTTATGCTTCTATAACAAGACTGAGAGAGTATATCAATAGCAAATAATGACAATACTTACTCTTCCTTTTGCCTTTTCTTTATATATATATAATTATTTGTTTTCGTTGCAATAAATATATATATATATATTTTAAAATAGCGATATTTTATCCATAAACTACATATATAGTCACAATACCGGGCAGCAATGCTTAATTATATTTTTAATTTATTAATTTAAAATATATGCTCTGCATCTCAAATTAGTAGTGTCATGCCCCTGTACATCGTACTTTCCTGCTAGCAATAGAGTCGTGTCGGCCATCTAACTCCTTTCAGAAGAAAATTTGAATTGGAATAACATGTCCTTCAGTTTAGACCGGTATATAGTTCATCAGGGCCTGCTATCACCAACCTTTCCATTTCTGGTCTCGACTTTCACCTATCTAATTTCATTCTACAGATTAAGGAAGGACAGACAACAGTTGAAATTTATAGGTGTACAATTTTTTTTAATTTCTTGCGCAAAAATATAAAATATTTATTTAAGATATTTATTATTAAGTAAAACAGCAAATTAAGTAGGATTATATGAATTAATTAGAGTAGAACACATAAAAATCCTCTCTCCCTCTCTCATTATTAATTTAAAAATATGAGAAAAAAATTTATTGAATTTTTTAAAAATTCAATCGATAAATAAAACGTACAAAATAACAAATGAACTCTAAATTTTGTTTTTGTAATGCTGAAGAAAGAAAAAAATAAACCTAAAAATGCCGGGAGGAAATAAAAGCTTTAGCCATATTTCCTTTAGTAAAATATTTTATTAAGTAAAAATTCTTTGAATAAAATAAATGATTCGTTTTTTCCTTTACTGTAAGCAATTCAGATCAGGAAGATGATACAGATAAAAATAAAATTAATTATCTTAGAATTTTTAACTATCTACAAAATATTAATAAGAAAATTGTTATAAAATTCGAAATAAATTTATAGTCGTGAGTTAATTTTTCATACAAGCAGTTTATCAAAGATCTGATAACCGAGAACTGATGATTGTAATCAGATAATTAGCTTGATTAGAAAATAAAAATAGCAATTAATAATTAAAGATTTATATTTATCTTTTTTTATGTATATCAGATAAGTATAAATATATAAATTATAGTGTTATTTTATGGTAAATGCACTACTACTTCTCGGTGAATAATAGTAATCACGTTACAAACCGCTAGTTTTAATCTTCCATTTTTAACGTTTTATATCAAAATCGATATAAAAATACATATCTTATCCGAAAGTTTAAATGTTTTCTTGGAAGATTCGATATCAAATCAGTTCTGAACATTTTTAGTTGAAATTGTGATTTTCCAGATGGCAGTTATAAAGGAGTTCGGATTTCAAAGAGAAATAAAAATAAATATATATATATCTTGATATATGTGAATATATAAGAGGTTGATGTAGTAAGTTAGCCATAAACTAAATTAACTTAAATATGACACTTTAAGTAACAATGCTTTTATTTTTTTATTGGATATATTTAGGGATTTCTTGTCTTTATGAAGTAAATATGCCGATAATTCAGAATTTTTAAAAAGGAAACACAATTTGTAAAGCATAACTTGTTTATTTTTTAATCAAACTTGATATTGGATCCTCTTAGATTAACTAATTTTTATGAGTTTTTAAAAGAAATTAAAATTATCCCAAGTCATTCAATAGCGCTTTATGATTTCACTCTTTTAATCCAAGTATAATGTAAACAAGTTAAGTAATATAAGAAATGCTTTAAAATATACTATATATATATATATTGAATTTCACCCTATAAATTCGTGGAAAATTCGAATTCTTTACGGGGATTGTCAATATTTTTCCTTAAAGAAAAGGGAAAATATCCGCATTTAAATATCGTAAGAAAACTCCATTATCCAGTTTGGAATTCCGTGCAAATTTCAAATTGTTTATGCAATAAAATTAAGTTGTGGAGTCTGTTTAAATTACAAAATAGAATTTTACCTGATTAAAATTTCATCTGCAGTGTAAAATCGTCTTGTTTTAAACTGTTCTATATTAAATTTCTGAAGGTTAAACGAAATCCCGGAATGTTTTAAAAGTTGAATTATCAAATAAACCGTGACTTATTTATCTTCCTTAATATACATTTTATGAGAAAAATTGAGTAAAGAAGCAAAAATAATACAATATTTATTGATTTGATAGAGAAGACCAAGAGAGAGAATGGGGGAAACATCTCAACGCATGCGGAGATTGCATCAAAATTCCAGCTTAAGGCTGCACTAGGAACAAAAAAAAAAGGGGCAAAGAAATGATGACAACAGTAAAAAGGTTGGAGGAAAATCGAAATAAAAAGAACTGGACATTTGTCTTTGGCAGCAGCAACGAATGATGGTTGTTGGAAAGAATACTATAAATATAATGTACTTTTATACTTTATAAAATCTACAGGTAGGTCTTATTCTTTAGAAAATAAGATTAACTCTTATTTAAAGCAGCTTTTGTTCAAATATATATATATCTTTTGCTGATTTTATACGATAGGTAAAGGAAAGTAAAGCTTTTGTAATCTCCATATTATATATATTTATGCTTCTATAACAAGACTGAGAGAGTATATCAATAGCAAATAATGACAATACTTAATCTTCCTTTTGCCTTTTCTTTATATATATATAATTATTTGTTTTCGTTGCAATAAATATATATATATATATTAATTTTTAAAGAACATCGATTAATTTACTTTGAATTTTTGTTTTTTCATTCGAATGCTCTCTCTAGAAAACTTCATTGATTAAAAGATGAATAGGATAAGAAACGAAGATATCGTTACGTTATCTTTGGCGCGTTTACGATTATCGAAGAAAAATAAGCGGATTGCCTTACCGACAATGTGTAGAAACGATCCTATCATCAAAGGAAACCACTTGGGCACAGCCATGAATGGTAGCTGACAACGTGACATGTCCTCCACGTGCAACAAGCCGATCCTTTGGACTCTGATTAATACGATCAGCTCGTCAGACGTCTGCTCTTCTCTTGGTTCCGACAGTCTGACTGGTACCGGATCTGTGGCACCTTCTGAATTCAGCCGTTTTGAATCAGCCTAGGCAATCGAGTCGCTCCACTTCGTTGGAGGTGGGAAAGGAAGTTTCGCGTGAGCATTAGATCGATTCGAAAGGTAACTTTTGCTTAGTGCAACTTTTCCGAAAAGTATTATACTTGTTCACCTTTATAGAAGAAAATTCTTCGTATAGGACGTGGAAAATATGCGCTTTTACTGAAAGAAATCGTAGATTTAAATCCTTTTAACATAAGCTCTCTATCGTTTAAAAGCGCTTTAAAATATGTAAATGCAAAGAGATATAAACTCTGATTTTTTCGATTCTTTTCGAACTAAAAGACGATAATCTTCTAAAATTACATCTTTTACGTGTCTAATTGTTTTTAAAAAAATCGAATTTTGACATTTGGAAACGATGATAATAATTAAAGAATTAATTGAACTCTTTAGGAATTAATTTAATAGCAGAGAATTGTCGACTTAGCTTTAAAAAAATCGATCCAATTAGAGGTTGATTTAAACGCTAATAACAAATAATTGTTGCTAAAATACACCTTAGCTATCTGTTACTTACAACTCTATTAATCTCCGTTAATAGCTCTGGAGTATAAGAATTTATGGATATGGTCGCTTTAAGGAAGGAGGCAAATGTCCTTTTTGTCAACCCTTCTCTAATATAACGTATATTAACATGTCATAATTGTTGTTTAAGTCTATCACCGAGGATTTGTTATTGTCTATATCTTTCGGCATTGGTTATTACCCGCTTATGTCAACAATAGTTCCGATCCTATAATAACTTGTAGCTTATTTCCAATAACAGACAATCTGGAATTTCTTTTACTATAACTCTATCACCTTCGACTATAAACTATTCGTTTAATATAAATAATTAAATTAATTAATATAAAAATTACTTTTAACTTTATTCTTAATTTAAGATGTTAACTTGTAAAATGTTAAATTTATAAACTATATTATTCATAAATTTAATAAATATTCGCTTCTTGATTTTATGATATATATTTTTTTAATCTTCTAAATTAAGAATTAATTGGATAAAGTCTTTCAAAGTTTTCTGACTGTTTTTGAATTAAAAAAATTCTTCTTTGGCACGTATGAATATTTATGCCACGTCTTCTTAATTAATACAACTTTTTTTTTTCAATATACTTTTTCATTCTTGATTCTATCGAATCAAAATTATAAAATTACGTATAGAAAGCTTTTATGAAGATGAACGAATGTTTTCGTTTATTAATTTCGTCTAGTCCGATTTACTTTAGTTTTTTACTCCACCCTTTCTGTGTATTTTTAATTATATTTATTAATTTTTTTAAAAAACTCAATTAATTACAAAATCTTTCTTGTTATTAAAACTTAAAATTCGAAATTAATTTTTAAAATTAGAAGCGAGTGCAAGAACGACTTCATCGATGACAATTCTAAGCACCTCATTACGATTCTAATTTCTTAATTAGAATTAGTGAAGTTTGCATTCGGGAATCAACTAGCACTTGTTAGAAAATTAAATTTTTCTATTGTTACTCTGGTATAAGAAAGTATGCGCTATTCTTATCTTGGCAACTTCTTGCAATTCGCATTTGCGGTTACAATTTGTAAATTATTCATGCAGCATGGCTTCCTCTTTTTTTTTCAAATATTCAAGTGTGAAAGAATTTTATTCTAGAACATTTAAGTAGGCATTCTTTTATTTTGCCTACTTTTTCTGGCGTTAAAATATGAATTATCCAGGCTCGCTAGAAATGGTGTTACCGGGTGGGGAATAAAGCATTACTACTCTTTGTGACCCTCGGACTTTTCTCTATATCATATACATAAGTACCCAAAAAAAAAGCTTTTCTAAAGAAGAGGTGAATCTCTCGAGGATCCACTTCTAAAATTTAAGAAGTGAGACATTCTCTCGAGAAGAGAGAAAAATCTGTTGTTTCTTTATCTCTATACTTTTCTTTTATTGCCCCTTTCCTTTCTTTCTTTTTTTCTTTTCTAAGTGTTTCTGGCAATTAATAAAAATGTAACAATTTAATGATGTTTTCTAGTTACTAAATAAAATAACTGTTCAAATTTTATTGATAAATTTGATCATTACACTTAACTTTAATCAAGTTTAGTTGATTTCTTTTGTTTAATAATTAAAATTTTGATATAAAATTCGTATAAAATAGCCAATTTCTAACGTTGTGACTAATATATTATTAAGTGCTTAGTTTTAATCAATATTTTCGTACAAAGTTCATTCGATAAGTTTAAACGTAATTAGCTGAATAATTCTAGAATCAGAAACGTGGTATTTTTCTCTTATTTATCATTTTTAAAAATATTAAAACATTAAAAATCCTCATTAATGATTTAATAGTAAAGTAGTAACTTAGTAAATATTTCATAATTTTATTCCATGCAAAATAATTTATTACGTGTTTACAACTTACGCCGTGTAAAGTTAATTACAGTCTTAATTGATTACCATTAATTTTGGGTCTGTATCACATTCCAATTTTATATATTTTTATTTATTTTTTTTTTTAATTATTTATTTTTATGATAGAAAGAGTAATTGTAGAACTTGTTTGATCATCATCTGCTGAATAAGTAACTGAGAAGAAATAGCGAAACTCACCGAAAATTGTAGATAAGTAACACGTGTTCACTTATTGATTTTAAATCGGCTCTACCTACTTTCAAGAGCTTAGCAAAGAAAATTTTTAATGGTGATTAACGTTGCGTAAAGAAATATCTAAGAAACTTCCTTATGAAGAAGTGTAAACATCAAAAAATAGAAAAATATCTAAGATATAAATGTGTGACGTGAGACGAATTCGAAATTAAAAATAAGAATATTTACACGAATTTATTTAATATTTATTTAAGCCTTTGTTTGTTTTATAAATTTTTTTTTAATTTATAAAGAATCAGTTTTTGATCACAGGTAAGAATTCATTTAGGAAAGAGATATTTTTACAGAAAAAATAAATAAATAAAAATGAGAAATTTAAATATGAAGAGTTAAATGTTTTGCATACAATTTGCCTTCATTTTATATTCTATTTTCCGCTTGGTAAGATTTACAACTTTACTGAATAAATATAATTGTTTCTTTTGGAATTTTTATTCTTGAGTTTTGTAAAATAGGAAAAATATAAGTATCTAATATTGTTGGAATACAATATGTACACGTAAGATCGTTCTCGAACAGGCGAAGAATATATTTTTGAAAATGTTAACATATGCAAATTATTTTTCCTGCATAATATATCTAAACATCTATCTATATTGTGTTCCGTTNTAATCAACGTTGGCCGCTTTAAATATTTAATTAAAAAATCTTTTATTGTTATTATTGTTAAAAATCTAATATACTAAGAAGCTTCCAAATTTTATAGTTTATTTACAGTTAAGTTTCTTGTTATGTAACTGCATAAGATATATAATGGAAGTATATGTGCATAGAGGAACATTATCTTTTGATATTATCCATAACTAATGTATGAAATGAGAAATATGTGTTATGATCATCAACCTAAATCATAAATGATCTAATCATTAATTGAACAAAGCTTTCGTGAGTAATTTATTGATGATTCTCTATCATTCCACAAAAATATTCAATATTTCTTCTCATATCAACAAACTAAACATAACTTTTCTTTTGCCTTTCTTTCCCAAATAAATTTCACTTAGCGATAAGAAAAGAAAGTAAATATAAGAAATAAATGATTAACATGTAAATTTTAAAAAATAATTCGTAAAAATTATGAATTATTCTACATTATTTCAACTTCATTTTCAAATCTCTCGTACAGTACATCTTAATGAAACAATTATAAATTTATCAAAATAATCTTCTCATAAATTCGATCTTAATTAAGAATATAATCGATATTTATCAATATAAAAAAGAGGCATATTTTTTTCTGTAATATAATTAATTTAAATTCAACTCTCTTACACAAAATTGCTTCCTTCTTAACACATTTTTCTTTTATTTTACTTCGTAGATACTTTGATTTACTCTGGCAACTATTAAAAAAAAAGAAAGAAAACACAGGATAATAAAATGAGGTTAAAGTTGAAGAAGTCCAGATAAGAAAGGAAGAGTAATAAAAGGCATAAACAACGAAAATGTATAGAGTTAGTTAAGGGGGAGGAAGATCAATGGCGGAAGAATGGGTGAATGTACAATAATTATCAAATTTTGACAGTTTATTAAACAGTAAAAGGTAAAGAAAAAAACAAGCGAAGATGGGAGATACTAATCGCAAAAGTACATTAATCATGCAATGTAGTACGAAAAAGATATGAAGAGATTAATGGTAAATACCAAAGACTTTTACAACCGTAGACCCATGTTTATATATTATGTTCATCAAATTTTTTTCATTTATCTCTTAACTCGATAAGAATTACTTTTTCGTGAACATTCATTATTTATATTTATGAATAAGTCACGATTATAATATAATTAAATTTTTTTTAATTTAAAAATGTATATAATTAAAAATTTTTCCTTGACACTTTAATAAATTATTTAAATACTCTCCTGTTTAAAAGATTTTTTTTT